>NC_092334.1:476914642-477225000 GCF_046630445.1 Rutidosis leptorrhynchoides | reverse complement strand
ACGGAAGGAATCCGTCGAGTCAAGTTGACAAAACATTAATGTAAACTAACAACCATTTCATCATACTAATGAGATCATACCAATCTAAACATTATACAGCATTACAGTTGATATACTGAATGTAAAGCAGATAGAAACCTAACAGATACCTGAACAGTTGATATGACTTATCCCTAGGGCAATAATCAAACAAGAACATGCAATAGGTTTGGGTCACACAGTTAAGGCACTAACTATATCTTAATAGCTCCTAAGAGGTCTCTTTGGAACAATCAATAGGTATACTAAGTCATTCATGTCTCAATTCCTAAGTTCTGTGTCCTAAAAGCGCATTAGATGCCTCTAGGGAACTCCGGCCATACCGAGTTCATAGAATCTTCAGATACAGTATAATCAGGGGTCTTAATCCTATGAAGTAGCCAAGTTCATATAGGTGGATAAGTCCTGATCACAACCTAGGTTGGTTAATCGTTAAGATGCTAACATACAAATCTATCGGGGTCACAAATTCAGTATAACAACAGTAATCGTACTAATTTAACATAATTATGCTAACCCAAACTTCTATCATGGCAACATACAGATTAATTAAGCTAACATGGTAATATTGGAGCGTATTATTGAACATAAATTATAACAATACATGTTTAATTAATAAGACAAGCGTTTCGGATAAAAACCTGAAAAGGCCGAAGAAATCTGCCCGAGATCGCAGGGACTTGCCGGGATATCCTCTGGAAATTAAAAGCTAAGCTAGCTACTACTAACTAAAATATTTAAAATCTAAATTGAGGTACAAAATTGAGTGTGTGTAAAAATGAATGCAAATGGCCCCTTAAATAGGAAAACCTTTGGCTGGATACGGCTGGCATGCCGTATGGCAAGCCGTATGGCAGGCTGTTTTCCAGGCGAGCCGTATCCACATGTTGTTTGCTGGTAGGCCGTATGTGATGTTGGCAGGCCGTATGCAGGCCGTATGGTGCCTGGTTTTTGCTATTTTCCTTGGATCGTTTTGCTTGTTCCCGGGATCGTAACTTGGTTTCCAGGGTCGTAACTTGTCTTTCACCGTTTTTACTCTAGAATCTTCATTTTTAGCTCCGATTTACTTGATTCTTTTTGCATCACCTTTGTAATTACTTAATCTACAAAATTAACCGACAAAGCAATTATTTTTCCGACAAAGTTTGGAAATTTATTGACTTAGAGCTTAATATTGGGGATAAAAATGTGAATTTTTTGCCGATATCAAATACCCCACACTTAGCTTTGCTTGTCCTCAAACAAAAATCTGGAATATAAGGTTATTTTCTAATAGATTCTCTCTTGCCCACCCTTGGATTCTTTTATTTTGCTTTGATCAGAAGTTGTCACATCTTTCGAAAGTAGTAGAAAAAGTTTCGAACTTCGATGGTTTGGTCGCTAGATTTCAATCGCGTCCATGGTGAAAAAGGCGTACTTTCCAACTCTCAGATGTAGAGTATACATGACCAGGCATCTCACTAGCGGATCACTCATATCACTCAAGTGTTTAGTGTGCCCTACTCTAGTTGTATTATCACTCAAAAGCCATTCGTGTAACTATTTTCATCATAGGCTTGGTAAAGCATAGATATCTCCACCGGTTAAGTAAGGAAGACACTAATCTTCTTCCTAGACATTCTTTCAAGAGGAAGAAGGGATGTAGGGTTGGTTGGCGGTGAGTTTATGGAAAGGTGAAAGGTATTTGGATCTTTTGACTTTTTAAAGAGAATTAATAGTTTTTGATTCTTCAAAGTATCCCTTTTGGTTATGAAACGGCTTGAATTAATAGTTTTCTAAGCGTACGAAACAACGTTCGAGAAACCGGAACTGGAACATAAGTCAAGTGACAACGTACGAGTCATCGGAACAAAAATTACAAATTATCTATGCATGTAAATATTATATAATATATAAATAATTATTAAGATTAAATATATAAATATATATATTAAATAAAACCGTTGGCAGAGTACAAACAATCGAAGATGGGCTGTAAAGTGACCCCATGCGATCGCATGGGAATCACACTATACAACCATGCGATTGCATGGAAGGAGAGTTTAACACTTGTCTATAAAGCTCGATTGTATCTATTTTTCTGATTCATTTTTTCCCTTCTATCTCTCTGCTCTCTCTAAATATAATTATATTATTATTATTATTATTATTATTATTATTATTATTATTATTATTATTATTATTATTATTATTATTATTATTATTATTATTATTATTATTATTATTATTATTATTAATTATTATTATTATTATTATTATTATTATTATTATTATTATTATTATTATTATTATTATTAAGATTAATATTATTATTAATCTTATAATTAGGAGTATTATTATTAGTATTATACATAAAATACTACGACGAGGTCATGTCCACACGATTTCAAAAATGGTTTTCGAGTGAGTCAAAGCTATGGAGGTTATGGGTATAGTTCGGGGGTATAACTTGTGAGGTCAAACTAGTGTTTATCATCTCCGTTGCGTTTACGTACTTTCCTGCAATATTGAATCTCAATATCGATACGTGAGCATTCATATCTTATCTTTTATATATTAATAGTGTATCCCTGACTAGTGCTCGAGTATATATGATTATGCATGCTTGTATGTTTAATTTTGTCGTTAAATAGTTTATGATAAATCATTAATTTAGTACATATGTTACTGAGATAATGATAATGCTAAAAACGAACATATATTTCATAGCATTATTCCTCAAGAAAGACAAGATTTTAGTTGCAATTGTTCTATTTACAAGTGATATTCGTTTAAATAATAAAAGGTGAAGACAAAAGACAGATTCGACGAATTGAAGACGCAAACGACCAAAAAGCTCAAAAGTACAAAATACAATCAAAGAGGTTTCAATTATTGATAAGAAACGTCTCGAAATTACAAGAGTACAAGATTCAAAACGTAAAGTACAAGATATTAAATTGTACGCAAGGACGTTCGAAAATCCGGAACCGGGACATGAGTCAACTCTCAACGCTCGACGCAACGGACTAAAAATTACAAGTCAACTATGCACATAAATATAATATAATATTTAAATAATTCTTATAATTATTTAATATATTATATTTATTTATAAAACCGTCAGTAAACAAAGAGTCAAGCTTGTGTGAGCTGTATTTACAAACTCCGCGACTCGCGGAGTTTGAAGGCCAAAAGGGCCGCGAGTCGCGGAGCCCCAAAATTTGAAACTCCCTATAAAAGCAACCGAATTCTGAGCATTTTTCATCCATCATATATCTATCTCTCTTAATATATACGTAAATATATATATATATATATATAATTTATATTTTAATTTTAATTTTAATTTTAAATCCTAATAATAAGAGTATGTTAGCGAATGTTGTAAGGGTGTAAGTCGAAATTCTGTCCGTGTAACGCTACGCTATTTTTAATCATTGTAAGTTATGTTCAACCTTTTTAATTTAATGTCTCGTAGCTAAGTTATTATTATGCTTATTTAATCCGAAGTAATCATGATGTTGGGCTAATTACTAAAATTGGGTAATTGGGCTTTGTACCATAATTGGGGTTTGGATAAAAGAACGACACTTGTGGAAATTAGACTATGGGTTATTAATGGGTTTTATATTAATTAAACAATACCTTGTTAATTTAATATACAAACTTATAATTCGACATATTTATATATAACCACATACGCTTGACTGGGTACGGTGGGTGGGATATCTATAAATACCAATAATTATTCATTTTACCGGACACGGAACTGGATTAATAATTAATAGACTTGTTGAAACAGGGGTGAATTACATTCAAGGGTAATTGGTGTAATTGTTAACAAAGTAGTAAAACCTTGGTTTACACGCAGTCGATAACCTGGTGTCTTCATTAAACAAAGTATTAAAACCTTGTTACAATTCGAATCCCCAATTAGTTGGAATATTTGACTTCGGGAATAAGAATAATTTGACAAAGGCTTTCGCTCTTTATATTTATGATTGATGGACTATTATGGACAAATCCGTATGGACATATTAAATAATCCAGGACAAAGGACAATTAACCCATGGGCATAAAACTAAAATCAACACGTCAAACATCATGATTACGGAAGTTTAAATAAGCATAGTTCTTTTATTTTATATTTAATTTCCTTTATTTTATATTTAATTGCACTTCTAATTATCGCATTTTTATTGTTATTGTATTTAATTGCACTTTTAATTATCGTACTTTTTAATTATCGCAAATTTATTTTATCGCACTTTTATTATTCGCAATTTCATTATCGTTATTTACTTTACGCTTTAATTTAAGTCTTGTATTTATATTTATTATTTTACATTTGGTTTTAACTGCGACTAAAGTTTTAAAATCGACAAACCGGTCATTAAACGGTAAAAAACCCCCCTTTATAATAATAATATTACTTATATATATATTTGTATTTTTATAAAAGTAAACTAATATAGCGTTAAGCTTTGTTTAAAAAAGATTCCCTGTGGAACGAACCGGACTTACTAAAAACTACACTACTGTACGATTAGGTACACTGCCTATAAGTGTTGTAGCAAGGTTTAAGTATATCCATTCTCTAAATAAATAAATATCTTGTGTAAAATTGTATCATATTTAATAGTATTTCCTGTAAAAATATAAGCTATTTTATATACACCTCGCGAAACATCAAGTTATTTTTGGCGCCGCTGCCGGGGAACCTCTTAAAAGCCGGAAGCGCAACGCTAATATATATATAAAAAAAAAATTAGTTTACTTTTATTAAAATTCGTTTTTATAAAAATACGTTTTAAATATTTGAAAATATATAAAAAAAAAGAAAAAGAAAAATATAAATATTTTTAGGAGTTTGATAAATATTTAAGTTTTATAAAGTTTCTTTAGTTTGTAAAAATATAAGTTTTATTTAATTTATTTTATAAATATATTGTATAAATATAAAACCGAAAAAAAAGAAATAATTATATATAAATCTATTTTTTAGATTGTTATTTATAAAATTATAAAGTATTTTATTTTTATCTTAGTTTTTAAGAAAAGTCTTATTTAACTTATATAAATATATTAATTAAATTAAAAACAGAAAATATAAAATAAAATAAATAAATAAAAACGCGTCGAATTTTAAACAAGCTGTCACTTGAATTTCTGAACCCCACGACTCGCGGGGTTTGTTGCTTCTAATTCCGCAACTCGCGGAGCTTTTTCTAACACGCCTGCCAGAAACCCTAACTGCAATTAATACGGAGTAATAATTATTATTATTAATTAATTAAGATTTAGGTTTTAATTAAATTAATATATAATTTTAATCATTTAGTTATATTAAGTTTTAATTAGTTTTATTTATATATTTAAATTAATACTTTTATAAAATAATATAAAAATAATATTTTTATAAAAATTGTACTTTTTACAACTTTTTATATATTTTTATATTTTGTCCCTTTTTAATCGTTTTAGCGTAATATTTGTATTTTTAGCTCATATTTAGTTTTAAACTTAGTTTTTGCCATAGTTATTTTTACTTCTAGATTTTTAGGCTTTGCCGTAAAATCCCTTAAGTGCTTTTTCTTTAGACTAAGATTTAGTTGCTTTAGAATTTTGCGACGCCTTTTTAAGTTTTAGTTTCTTTTTAAGTTATTTCCATTTGGGATATAGTTTTTCCTGTAAGCTTTAATATTTTTAGACGACTTTTACCTATGTATCAATTATCATTCCAATTAGTAATCTCAATTTGCGATTATAATTTTAAGTTAGTTGTAGTAATAAGGTTAGGTTAGTCAAGTGTTTTAAGTTTTATAAGTTTCTTTTATTTTTCCGTCACCTTTTATTTTTCAACCATTTTTCTTTTTCGACCTTTTTCGACACGCTCTTTTTCTTTCTTATTTCTCGCTATTCTAGTTTTAGGACATAGATTTTTATTCTACTTCTTATCTAAATTTCTTAAAATTACGAAAATTTATTTTAAGTGGTTAAATTAATAGACATCAAAATTTTCTGGTTCGTAGTAATAGTTGGATTTGTACGTGGACCGGGTTATTGGAGCCATACAGTCCTCAATTATATTGAGACCAAACGAATCCTGCCCCTCTGCTGCATCTTTTGGCTATTCGAAACGTGGGCAAAATCAAAAAAGTCTATTGATTGGATAACTTATTATAATTTTTCTTTCCTATTAAAAACTAATAGGATATTCAGTGAATGCACCGAGCAAGACGTTCACCACCTTTTGTACGTTCACCACCTGTAACTAGATCAAGACATTTAGCAAATATTACTGCCGTTGATTTTTCTTTAGAATCATCATCCAGTCGACCAAGTACTTCAGTTCAAATTTCCGATAATCCATTTTTTGAACCCGACCTCACAATTGAGAATTCGGAGAATATTCAGGGACGATTCATAGATCCTGAACCACTAAACTTTCCTCCGGAACCACCAATCATTCAAACAGAGATTGTTGAGGAACGAACCATTAAATCAGAATCCTCTAGTGATTCCGATTCAACAAATTCAATTATGGAGAATTTGGAACCTTTAAGTATGGAAGACCGAATGAGAGCTAAACGCACTGGCCAAGGTCATGCAATTACTCATCCAGACATTAATGCGCCAGATTATGAAATCAAAGGACAAATTCTACACATGGTGACTAATCAATGCCAATTTAGTGGTGCGCCGAAGGAAGATCCAAATGAACATTTACGTACCTTTAATAGGATCTGCACACTATTTAAAATCCGAGAAGTTGAGGATGAACACATATATCTCATGTTATTTCCCTGGACTTTAAAGGGAGAAGCCAAAGATTGGTTGGAATCGTTACCTGAAGGGGCGATTGATACATGGTATGTTTTAGTTGAAAATTTTCTTAAACAATTCTTTCCGGCATCTAAAGCCGTAAGACTTCAAGCAGAAATTGTTACGTTCACACAGAAGCCGAATGAAACTCTATATGAGGCATGGACTAGATATGGAAAGTTATTAAGAGGATGTCCGCAACATGGTTTAGACACCTGTCAAATAGTACAAATATTCTACCAAGGATGCGACATCACTACAAGGAAAGACATAGATATAGCAGCTGGTGGTTCTATTATTAAGAAAACCGAAACTGATGCTTACAAAATTATTGATAACACTGCTTCCCACTCACATGAGTGGCACCAAGAAAAAGATATCGTTAGATCATCTAAAGCAGCTAGAGCCGATTCTAGCCATGACTTAGATTCCATTTCCGCAAAGATAGATGCTGTGGAGAGACGAATGGAAAAGATGACTAAAGATATTCACTCAATATGAATTAGTTGTGAGCAGTGTGGAGGACCACATTTGACAAAAGATTGTCTCAGTATTGAATTAACAATGGAACAAAGAGAGAATATTTCATACATAAACCAAAGGCCTGGAAATAATTATCAGAATAATTATCAACCGCCAAGACCGATTTACAATCAAAACCAAAATTATAACAAAAATATTCCATACAATAACCAACAAGGTCCTAGCAATCAACAAGTATCCAATAATACTTACAATCAGCAAAGACCTAATTTTCAAAACAAACCACCACAACAAACCGATGATAAAAAGCTGAATTTAGAAGATATGATGACGAAGCTAGTTGAAACTCAAACGCAGTTTTTCACATCTCAGAAACAAACCAATGAACAAAATGCTCAAGCATTTAGAAATCAACAAGCTTCTATTCAAAATCTGGAACAAGAAGTAAGTAACCTAGCAAGGTTAATAGGTGAAAGAAAACCGGGAAGTCTACCTAGTGATACAAATGCTAACCCCCGAAATGAAACAGCTAAAGCCATTACCACAAGAAGTGGTACAACACTTAAACCACCTGAAATACCTGTAACTTCTGATGAAGCTATTCCTACTCCACAAGAACCACAACCTGATTAAGATAAGGAAAAAGAACCGGTAGTTGAAAAGGTTAATGAAGATAACACAGTTAAGGCTAAACCTTATGTTAAACCATACCAACCACCACTTCCTTACCCGAGTAAAATGAAGAAAGAGAAACTTGAAGCCGAGCAATCCAAATTCTTGGATATGTTTAAACAGATAAATGTAAATCTTCCTTTCATTGATGTGATTTCAGGAATGCCTAGATATGCTAAATTCTTGAAAGATCTAATCTCAAATAGAAAGAAAATGGAAGAACTCTCGGCTGTTACTATGAATGCTAATTGTTCAGCAGTGCTGTTGAATAAGATACCAGAAAAACTATCTGATCCAGGAAGTTTCACAATTCCATGTTTTCTGGGTAGTCTTAGTTCAATAGAAGCATTGACAGACTTAGGTGCTAGTATAAATCTAATGCCGTATTCACTATACGCTAAACTAGACCTTGGAGAATTGAAACCAACCAGAATAAGCATACAACTAGCCGATAGATCAATAAAATATCCTAGAGGGATAATGGAGAACATGCTAGTTAAAGTTGGTACTTTAGTATTTCCAGTAGATTTTGTTGTTTTGGACATGGAAGAAGATTCTCAAGTTCCTCTCATATTAGGAAGACCATTCTTAAACACGGCTAAAGCAATGATAGACGTGTTCGGTAAGAAACTGACCCTAAGTATAGAGGATGAGAGTGTTACCTTTTCAGTTGATAGAGCAATGCAACAACCGCAATCTGCAGATGATACATGTTATTATATTCAAACTATAGATGCACATGCAGAATTATTAGAAGAATTTCCAGAATTACAAGGAACAGGAGAATGTTCTTTAGGAGAAGGTAATGAACCAATTGATGAAGCTGAAATGTTAGCTACACTTATAGCTAATGGATATGAACCAACAACAGAAGAAATTCAAATGCTAAAAGAAGAAGACAGATATCGATACAAATCATCGATAGAAGAATCTCCGAAATTAGAGTTAAAGCCACTTCCAAACCATTTGGAATACGCTTATTTACATGGTGAATCTGAATTACCTGTAATAATATCGTCTTCTCTTACTGAAAATGAGAAATCACAACTCATTTCTGTGTTGAAAGCTCATAAACCAGCCATTGCATGGAAGATTCATGATATTAAAGGAATAAGTCCTTCGTATTGCACACATAAAATCCTTATGGAAGAAGGTCATAAAACGTATGTGCAACACCAACGAAGACTAAATCCTAATATGCAAGATGTAGTTAAGAAAGAGATTATTAAACTGCTAGACGCAGGTCTAATTTATCCAATCTCTGATAGTCCAAGGGTAAGCCCAGTTCAATGCGTGCCTAAGAAGGGTGGCATGACTGTCATTACAAATGAGAAAAATGAGCTTATTCCTACTAGGACTGTAACAGGATGGCGTGTGTGTATTGATTATAGAAAATTAAATGACGCCACCATAAAAGATCACTTTCCCTTACCTTTCATAGATCAAATGTTGGAAAGATTAGCCGGAAATAGTTACTATTGTTTCCTAGATGGATTTTCCGGATATTTTCAAATTCCAATAGCACCCGAAGATCAAGAGAAAACCACATTCACGTGCCCTTATGGTACTTTTTCTTACAAACGCATGCCATTTGGACTTTGTAACGCCCCTGCAACCTTTCAAAGGTGTATGATGGCGATTTTTCATGACATGATAGAAGAACGCATGGAAGTTTTCATGGATGACTTTTCAGTCTTCGGTGATACATTTGAATCATGTCTAGCTAATCTTGAACGAATGCTTATTAGATGCGAACAATCAAATCTAGTACTTAATTGGGAGAAATGCCATTTTATGGTTAAAGAAGGCATCGTTCTTGGACATAAAATTTCAAAAGAAGGAATTGAAGTGGATAGAGCTAAAGTATATGTAATTGCTAAACTTCCACATCCCACCAATGTTAGAGGAGTTAGGAGTTTTCTAGGGCATGCCGGTTTTTACCGACGTTTCATAAAAGATTTTTCTAAAATTGCCACTCCTATGAATAAACTCCTAGAAAAAGATGCTCCATTCATCTTTTCAGATGAATGTATCAAATCTTTTAATATTCTTAAAGAGAAACTCACTAATGCGCCGATCATGATAACACCAAATTGGAATCTACCATTTGAACTAATGTGCGATGCAAGTGATTTTGCAATGGGAGCCGTTTTAGGACAAAGGATTGAAAAATGATTTCAACCTATATATTATGCTAGTAAGACGTTACAAGGAGCACAAACGAACTATACAACTACTGAAAAAGAACTCCTTGCTATTGTCTTTACTTTTGACAAATTTCGATCATATCTCGTTCTAGCAAAAACGGTGGTCTATACCGACCATTCTGCTCTTAGATACCTATTTTCAAAACAAGATGCTAAACCAAGATTAATCCGTTGGATCTTACTCTTACAAGAGTTTGATATTGAAATCCGAGATAAAAGAGGAGCAGAAAATCTCGCCGCTGATCATCTTTCTCGTCTTGAAAATCCTGAGTTAGAAGTTCTAAATGAATCGGCCATACAAGACAACTTTCCTGATGAATATCTATTGAAGATAGATTATAATGAAATTCCATGGTTTGCAGACTATGCAAACTACTTAGTTTGTGGATTCCTTGAAAAAGGATTATCGTACCAAAGACGAAAGAAATTCTTCAGTGATATAAAACACTATTTTTGGGAAGATCCACATTTGTTTAAAAGTTGTCCAGATGGAATAATACGCCAATGTGTATTTGGAGATGAAGCTAGTAAAATTTTAAACCATTGTCACACAGGACCAACAGGAGGGCATTATGGGCCTCAACTAACAGCAAGAAAAGTTTATGATGCTGGATTCTATTGGCCTACAATTTACAAAGACGCACACCTTCTTTGCAAATCCTGTGATGCTTATCAAAGGGCCGGAAAAATAAGTCAACGTGATGAAATGCCACAAAATATCATCCAAGTATGTGAAGTATTTGACATTTGGGGTATTGACTTTATGGGTCCATTTCCAAAATCTCATAATAATCTATATATACTCGTAGCCATTGATTATGTATCTAAATGGGCGGAAGCACAAGCTCTCCCAACTAACGATGCACGAGTTGTAGTCAACTTTTTAAAACGTCTTTTTGCAAGGTTTGGAACACCGAAAGCTTTAATAAGTGATCGGGGTACTCATTTCTGTAATAATCAACTTGAGAAAGTTCTTAAAAGATATGGAGTAACTCATAAAATCTCCACCGCATATCATCCACAAACAAGTGGACAAGTTGAAAATACCAACCGAGCTTTAAAACGTATTCTAGAGAAAACCGTAGGATCAAATCCGAAGGAATGGTTCATTAAATTGGAGGATGCACTCTGGGCTTTTAGAACAGCCTACAAAACTCCAATTGGAACCACACCTTTTAGACTTGTTTATGGAAAAGCATGTCATCTTCCAGTAGAAATTGAACACAAAGCATTTTGGGCTTTGAAGACATGTAATCTTGATTTACATGAAGCCGGACGTCTACGATTAAGTCAACTAAACGAATTAGAAGAATTAAGACATGAAGCATACGATAATTCGTTAATCTATAAGGAAAGAACGAAGAAATGGCATGATAAAATAATCAGAAGTTCAAAAGAATTTAAAGAAGGAGACAAAGTTTTTCTTTTCAATTCATGATTCAAGCTATTTCCTGGAAAATTAAAATCAAGATGGTCTGGACCATTCATAGTCAAAAGAGTTTTCCCATACGGAACGATAGAATTAATAAATTCAAATGGGATAGAATTTAAAGTTAATGGTCACAGAGTTAAACATTACATACATGGTCCGATGGAAGTTGACAATGAAGTTAATCACAATTTCTACACCACAGCTAACTAAGTGTGGGGAGAATCAAGTCTTTAAAGGATAATATGTATTTCTGTTAGAGTTAGATTGTCTGTTTTCATGTAGTTCTCGAAAATGGAACCCGAATGGTCTTTCCCTAGCAGACCCTAAAGAACTAGTCTTCTCCCCCCATTCTGAATTTTTATTTTTTAGGAAATGAAGACTGCCTGTGAACTAAACCATGGTCTAATGCTACACGCTTTGATCACTAAATGTAATAATGACACACTACCGAGTGAAATAGTATCAGTAATCAGAGAAAGAATGGACGGAGTTAGAAAAGAATCCAGATGCGAAGATAATAAGTTACAATTTGGTAAAGGAAAATCAAAATCCGCAGCGAAAAGAAGAGCACGACACCTAGAAAGATGTCACAAATGCAGAAAATGGTCACATGGAGGTAAATGTTCAAATAATCAAACCTATTCAAACACCGAATTTGTTACTTTATGCAGAGACGGACCGTTCATATGTTTAGAAGAAAAGACACTGAATGCTCGAGGTTACGCCTATGTAGCTATGGAAAACCAATTAAACCGACTATCTTATGAATGGGATAGATCATATAACTAAGAAATCTATTTCACAGGTATGTTT
This sequence comes from Rutidosis leptorrhynchoides, assembly GCF_046630445.1. Taxonomy (NCBI): domain Eukaryota; kingdom Viridiplantae; phylum Streptophyta; class Magnoliopsida; order Asterales; family Asteraceae; genus Rutidosis; species Rutidosis leptorrhynchoides. Next base: position 477,212,547 of record NC_092334.1, on the reverse strand, counting down.
GTACAAATTTTTTTATTTTTTTTTAACCTTTTGATAATAAACGCTAATTTGTTCGCTATAAAGTATTAAATTGGTATTGAATAAAATTAGGTTTGGCGACCGAAATTATTGATATCATTCAAAAATTTATTACATCACTGCGAAATTTAACGTTTATTCTTAAGGTATAAATATCTTTAATCAATCAACCCAAAATATTTCAAAAATTCGTCATGAGTTAAATTAGGTCTTGGAACCGAAATTACTTTACCGAAAAGAGGGGCACATATTTTTGATAATATTTGATTGATTAAAGTGGGATAAAAAGCCAAAAAGATTTTTAATTTTATTTTTACCATGTTTTTAAAATTAATATTTAAATCTTAAATTAATATTGTAAACTTTGTAAAAACAATATATTTAAAATTATAAATATTTGAAAAATTAATATAAGTTTGGTGTGAATTTTTAATTTTTAAAATATGAATTTTTAATTTTATGCATTTCAAATTTTAAAGTTTGGTGTGAATTTTTAATATTAATTTTGAATTTTATATTTAAGTTGTGTGAATTTAAAAACAAAAAAATTTACTTTATCTCATTAAGTTAAAAATATGATTTTTAAAATTCGTCGTAAGTTGAAGACTAGGTCTTTGAACCGAAATTGCTTTACCCGAGGGAGGGACGAGAACTTTTATTATCATTATTTTTAATCTTATTGAATTAAAGTATGTCAAAAACATTAAAAAACCCAAAAATCTTAGCTTTTAAAACAATCGCTACAAAAAGACAAATTTTAAAATTTTGTCGAGGAACGGACTAGGAAATCGATCCGAAACGACCTCGTCCTAAATAACAAGGGAAACAAAATTTTAAAATTAATTACTTAATTGTTTTAATTAATATAAGAAGTTATTAAAAAAAAAAAAAAGCAAACTCCGCGACTCGCGGAGTTTGAAGCTTTAAACACCGCGAGTCGCGGGAGGATCGAATTACAGAAAAAAAAATATAATAGCTGGAACAGATCAGTCCCAACCCACAAACACACCAAAACTGCGAACATAAACACGCAAAAACCCGAAAAAACACCCCTAAAATCACAATTTTTAACCGTTAATCATCAAATCTTTTACTAAAATCATGTTGAGAAGGATGCTATCAAGGAATTACTCAAGAAAAACGGTAAATTTCTACACCTAAACACCATTTAATTCGAAAATTAGTGTTCTTGAGCAATTTTTTCCCCAATTTGATTTTGATGCTTTTTAGTGTAATTAGGCTTAAATTGTTTATGTATTATGCTTGTATAACCTAGATTGATGCTGTTTAACATGATTAGAAGCCTTAAACTTCAAATTTTGAGTATATATATATATATATATATATATATATATATATATATATATATATATATATATATATATATATATATATATATATATATATATATATATATATATATATATATATATATATATATATATTTTAATCTAGGGTTTTTGTTCTTGAGCAAATTTGGGGCTTTTTGATATAAACAGGTTATGGCCGATTTTTGTCATGAATTGTTGCTAAATTAAGTAGTGTAACATGTCTAGGTAGTTAAATGATCCAAACTTTGAGCCTAAACATGATTTTGAGAATTAAAGTGGACTTTTTCAAGTCTAAAATTCATGAACTTGATTTTTGAGAGATAATGCCATTGGAAACTTGTTTAATTGCTAGTAATGATTATTTTGACATGTTATTTGAGTTGAATGCTTATGAACTTGGCGAACATTTTCGTATATACTATTTTGAAAAAGTGTAGATTTGATGAAAATATGAAAATGAGCTTAAGTTTGATATAAATTGATCATGTCATTGTAATTATTTTGATTGATGATTTTGCTGACACTAATGCATATTTGGATGCACAAAAATTGTGTTTGATGTGTTTTGCAGACTGAAAGGGGTGAATCTTCATCCCAAGATTGCAATGCTCCTGCTGAGAATGCGGAACAACAGGAGGTGGATAACTACTACAAGCAAGATATACCTCATCCAGTCATGACATTTTCTGATATGCACTTGGAAGAGTTGCACCCGGACCTGAGATTTGACAGACTTTGGATAGATTATCCAAAATATCAAAGGGGTTTGCATACTCTTCATTCCAAAGTTGTTGAGGTACCGAGGGTCATAGAATGGGGACCCTTAGAAGCTGTAGAATTGGCCGGGCCAATTAGGGAATTACTTGTACAGAGGTATGGTAATTCTACTTTTAATGACTGGGTACTTTTATTCACCATGCGTAGACCTGTATATAAAGTATGGTGTAAAGAATTGTTGTGTAGTATAGAATTAAATGATCGGGTAGCTAGTTTAACCGATCGATCTTTTATTAGATTTTTGTTAGGAGGTTCGATGCGCCACATGTCTTTACTAGACATGGCTCAGGCTTTACGTATATATATGCCTGAGGAGTTAGCATCTGCCGATTGTAGAGGGTTGATACTAAATGGTAGAAAGATAGATGAAAATTTTGATACACACGGTGTATGGAGTCAAATGACAAGCCATCACCGATTCAAAGGGGGAAATTACTCTTATTTGGATATAGATAGAGCCGAATTAAGAGTGATTCATAGGTTTTTAGCTAATTCGATTACACAAAGAGGTAAGAACAAGGAAAAGGTAAATGAACAGGATTTGTTTTACATATGTGTATTCGAGACCCACAAAGCGCTGTAAGTATACCTTATTGTGTGGGTTATTATTTATCAGCTATGGTCAGGGGGATGAGACCGCATAGCATAATAGGAGGTGGTATTTTTATTACTTTGATTGCTGAATATCTCGGTGTGGATATAAGTCGGGGGGGATTATTAGTAGAAGAACTAGAACCCCGCGATACTATAGGTTTAAATGTATACCATGGTGCGAAAGTTTTGAAGAGGCGAAATAATGCCGCAGTACAATACCATGGTAGACATCCACAGGTTGAGAGAAACCAATAGCAAGGTAATGTAGGAGGGGGAAATGAGATGCAAGAAATGCAAAGGTTTATAGCTGCACAGGAGTACGAAAATGCTAGACAGAGAGCATTTGAAGATTGGCAAGTTCATCAAAACCAAATCATAGCTTATTGCTAACATATAGGTAGAAACTATATTCCTACTCCGAAACCCATATTCCCTCCCTGGTCTATAGAGATGCAACCACCGTATCCTACGTATAACCCTGCCGAAGCATTCTATAGCACCTATGGTTATGCTTGGAACCCCTATTGGTACCAGTATCATCCCTAGTCTACTTAGTTTTATTTATTTTGTAATTTGTAATATTGATACGTTTAATACTTATGTTAATATTGTAATAGTTGTTATAATTTTCTAACTTTTATTCTTAGATTTTAATAATTTTTGAATGTGGGGTAATATACCAAACTTCAAAAATATGTATATATGTTTGCAGTTTATCTTATGTACACAACAGGGTAAAACAACGCATTTTCAAAGACTGGCATTAAGTTCAGCGAAAGCAACTAATTTTGACGACAAGATGCAAAATATATGTGAAATAACAACAAGACGGAATGAACAAATGATGTGCACCATTTATCATTCAGCAAACAAACGCCAATATATTTGGAAACTTTGGTAAAAATTTAATCATTTTCACACAAATCACCCTCAATAATTTAAATTGTTACTGATTTCTTGCAAATGAGGGCATTGCAAGATCTTAAGTGTGGGAAGAGGTTAAATTCTTTCGGATTTTAAAATTTTTACTTTATACACTTGGTTACCATTAAAAATACTAGTAAAGCAGTAGTTGTATTAGAATCTAGTGCTCTCTAATAATAAAGAACAGCCCTAGTCTTATATACTGACTACCCAATTCTAGTAAAATTTTTCAAAATTTTCAATTAAATGAACTCAAAATCATGTTTATACATATTTATGAACGATAAAACTAGGTTTTAACACCGAAATTATTGTTACCTCAGAAAGGACATAAATTGAAAAACAAACCAAAATGTTAAAATTCATTTAAAATGGAATAGAGGACGATAAAAAGGAAAATAAAAGCCAAGTGTGGGAAAATTTACCAAGTTATCTTAAACATATGTCACATATTTTTATACAAATAACTGAAAATACTTTTTCTTTGAACTAAACTAAACTGTTTTACCTGATTTACTGTAAGAAAGATGGATCTACACGATGAATCAATTCCATCATTAAAAGGAAGTAAAGTCTTCCGAAAAAGAAACGCGCTTCTTGATTTAGGTCATGAAGTTGTCGTCCAGACCAGCTGTAGGTTGACGAAAAATCTAGAAAAGTCATCACTAAAATCAGCAGGAAATCCACGGACCTCAGCATTAAACAGGGCCGCCAAGTGGTCAGATTTATCCTAACCATGAGAAGGATTTATCTCGTACAATGGAGGGGCACTATGCAAATTAGCTTGATAAGACTAATGAATCAGATCCCCAGAAAGGATAATCTCCTTAAAAGATCAAAAATCAGCTTTTAAGACTGATATTACTCAATCCTTGAGATTGACCTTAAAGATTGAGAATTACAAACTCATGGAATTCAATGATATCTAAACTCGAGCTTGAACGAGAAAATATTTTGATCAAAATTACAAACCGGTTTGTTTTCTGAAAACCCCATTTTCAATGCGTTCATTACCTTTGAACGTAAAATCCTAGGAATTCACCTGGAATTCATTAGGTCACCTGAACTAAATCGGGTGTCAACCGTAAGAACGGTGGTTGCATAGTGGTCAAAGACAGGACCTTGTGCCAGACCGAAAAATTATAAGGGTGAGCTTTACTATTGCTCCTACCAAGGATAGTAATTGCGTCCGACACGTTATAGACCATAATTAAAAGCATGTCAGGGGACATTGCCTTAACAGTTGCTTGTTCAACGCTTTCCTTTACAACCGGACGGTAGTTTACTGAAAGGTAATATACGAGACAAGTAAACTGGACGTGTTGCATTCCAAATACAAGGTTAGCAAGTGGGTGACACAAAACCGCAAGTTTTGAGCTAAATTTTTCAAATCTGAAACCCACCAAACCCACAAAAATATTTTGCAAACACCGGTAAAGGGTTATTCCGGAAAACTTATCTAGGGTAAAAACTAGATTTAATTTTCAAAAGATCAAATGTTTTCATAAAGATCCAATTTCCTTAATGGATCTAAATTTTTATAGTCATGTGGGACTGTAAACCATATCGTTACTACCATTGTTTATACCGCCGTATAAAAATCACTGAGGTACAAAGTGTGAAGAATAAAGAAGTGATTCTAGTATTTCAAGACGATATTGCTTGAGGACAAGCAACGCTCAAGTGTGAGAATATTTGATAATGCTAAAAACGAACATATATTTCATAGCATTATTCCTCAAGAAAGACAAGCTTTTAGTTGCAATTGTTCTATTTACAAGTGATATTCGTTTAAATAATAAAAGGTGAAGACAAAAGACAGATTCGACGAATTGAAGACGCAAACGACCAAAAAGCTCAAAAGTACAAAATACAATCAAAGAGGTTCCAATTATTGATAAGAAACGTCTCGAAATTACAAGAGTACAAGATTCAAAACGCAAAGTACAAGATATTAAATTGTACGCAAGGACGTTCGAAAATCCGGAACCGGGACATGAGTCAACTCTCAACGCTCGATGCAACGGACTAAAAATTACAAGTCAACTATGCACATAAATATAATATAATATTTAAATAATTCTTATAATTATTTAATATATTATATTTATTTATAAAACCGTCGGTAAACAAAGAGCCAAACTTGTGTGAGCTGTATTTACAAACTCCGCGACTCGCGGAGTTTGAAGGCCAAAAGGGCCGCGAGTCGCGGAGCCCCAAAATTTGAAACTCCCTATAAAAGCAACCGAATTCTGAGCATTTTTCATCCATCATATATCTATCTCTCTCAATATATACGTAAATATATATATATATAATTTATATTTTAATTTTAATTTTAATTTTAAATCCTAATAATAAGGGTATGTTAGCGAATGTTGTAAGGGTGTAAGTCGAAATTCTGTCCGTGTAACGCTACGCTATTTTTAATCATTGTAAGTTATGTTCAACCTTTTTAATTTAATGTCTCGTAGCTAAGTTATTATTATGCTTATTTAATCTGAAGTAATCATGATGTTGGGCTAATTACTAAAATTGGGTAATTGGGCTTTGTACCATAATTGGGGTTTGGATAAAAGAACGACACTTGTGGAAATTAGACTATGGGTTATTAATGGGTTTTATATTAATTAAACAATACCTTGTTAATTTAATATACAAACTTATAATTCGACGTATTTATATATAACCACATACGCTTGACTGGGTACGGTGGGCGGGATATCTATAAATACCAATAATTATTCATTTTACCGGACACGGAACTGGATTAATAATTAATAGACTTGTTGAAATAGGGGTGAATTACATTCAAGGGTAATTGGTGTAATTGTTAACAAAGTAGTAAAACCTTGGTTTACACGCAGTCGATAACCTGGTGTATTCATTAAATAAAGTATTAAAACCTTGTTACAATTCGAATCCCCAATTAGTTGGAATATTTGACTTCAGGAATAAGAATAATTTGACGAAGGCTTTCGCTCTTTATATTTATAACTGATGGACTATTATGGACAAATCCGTATGGACATATTAAATAATCCAGGACAAAGGACAATTAACCCATGGGCATAAAACTAAAATCAACACGTCAAACATCATGATTACGGAAGTTTAAATAAGCATAATTCTTTTATTTCATATTTAATTTCCTTTATTTTATATTTAATTGCACTTCTAATTATCACATTTTTATTGTTATTGTATTTAATTGCACTTTTAATTATCGTACTTTTTAATTATCGCAAGTTTATTTTATCGCACTTTTATTATTCGCAATTTCATTATCGTTATTTACTTTACGCTTTAATTTAAGTCTTGTATTTATATTTATTATTTTACATTTGGTTTTAACTGCGACTAAAGTTTTAAAATCGACCAACCGGTCATTAAACGGTAAAAAACCCCCCTTTATATTAATAATATTACTTATATATATATTTGTATTTTTATAAAAGTAAACTAATATAGCGTTAAGCTTTGTTTAAAAAAGATTCCCTGTGGAACGAACCGAACTTACTAAAAACTACACTACTGTACGATTAGGTACACTGCCTATAAGTGTTGTAGCAAGGTTTAAGTATATTCATTCTCTAAATAAATAAATATCTTGTGTAAAATTGTATCGTATTTAATAGTATTTCCTGTAAAAATATAAGCTATTTTATATACACCTCGCAAAACATCAGATAAGGTATATGATATGCATGTCGTTGGAAAGCTGGCGAAAAATTAATAACTTTTCATTTAGAAAGCGTATGGTTTCGATGAACGGATTAAAAGATTTAGTCAACTGAATTATCATTAATTTTTGTATTATTATTAAAAAGATTATTATTATTACAATCGTCGTTATCGTTATCGTCGTTATTATCGTCATTATTAGTATTATCTAATAATTAATATTATTATTATCATTATCGTTATTAATATAAGTATTATCATTAAAAATTGTTATTGTTATTATTATTACTATCGTTATTATCATTAAGGTTATTATTAATATTATTAATATTATTATTATTATTATTATTATTATTATAATTAATATTTTTATTAAAACTTTTATTTTTTTATTTTTATCGTTATTATTATTATTAAAGGTATCATTAATATTAATACTATCATTTTTATTAAAATTATGATTTTAATAGAAATATCATTGTTATTATTAAATATCATTATTATTATCATTTTAGTATTATTATTATTAAAAATTATCATTTTGAATAGAATTATTATTTTTATAAAATATTATTATTATTACAGTTAATAATAAAAAGTATCATTATTATTAAAATTATCATGATTAGAATAATCATTTTATTATAATTAATATCATCATTAGTAAATATAAATATTGTTATTGTTATTATTAGTAGAATAATAATAATAATAATAATTATTATTATTGTTACAAAATAATACAACTTTTACTTATTGTTATTATCAATATTATTTTATCAAATAAATATGTGATACAAAGATATTTTTTTTACCACACGTAACATAATTACATTAATAATACATACCACTATATTTTTATGATATTAAGTGAACTATATAAATTTTATTATTTGAGATATATAAAAGTATATTTTTATCATATATGAAGTTTAATATAAATTTTTTATTAATAAATGACTTATATTATTTACTCTAATAAAATTTGATAAATATATTTAAACTTATAAAATGACTATATTTAAGTTATATATTAAACATGTATAGATTTTGGAATTCATTTTTGGATTAAAAGACTCTTGTTAATCTCTGCATGATAATCTCGAGCATTAGGATTGTGATACACTATGACCTGACCTAAATTGTTAGACAGATTTTGACCAACATATATTATATATATAACTAATATATGTTCGTGAATCCGAGGCCAACCCTACACTTGTTCAGTGCCGTCATTTGCATTATTGCTACGAAATACAGTATTGTGAGTTTCATTTGCTCCCCTTTTAAATGCTTTTGCAATATATATTTTGGGACTGAGAATACATGCGCTGCTTTTACAACTGTTTTACGAAATAGACATAAGTACTTGAAACTACATTTCATGGTTGAATTATTATACCGGATATCACCCTTTTTAGCTTGGTAGCCTAAGAATTTGGGAACAGACCCCCAAATTGACGCGAATCCTGAAGATAGATCTATGGGCCTAACAAACCCCATCAAGGTTATGGATGCTTTAGTACTTCGATTTTTATATACAGATAAGTGTACCTGTATATTTGGGGATATTCTAGATGCATTTTGTTAATGTCGGTTACCAGGTGTTCACCATATGAATGGATTTTATACAGATGAGTGTTCCTGTATGATGATTTTTACAGATGAGTGTTCCTGCAGTTAACTATGAAAATTGAATCTTGTGGTCTATTAAAATTATTGAAATGATTGTTTATGATAAACTAATTCACTCACCAACCTTTTGGTTGACACTTGAAAGCATGTTTATTCTCAGGTATTAAAGAAATCTTCCGCTGTGCATTTGCTCATATTAAATATATTACTTGGAGTCATTCATGGCATATTTCAAAAGACGTTGCATTCAAGTCGTTAAGTTCAATAAAGATTATTATTAAGTAAATGACAGATTAGGTCATTTATAATTGGATATTATGAAATGGTAGTCATGCTTGTCAACTTTCGATGTAATGAAAGTTTGTCTTTTAAAAATGAATGCAATGTTTGTAAAATTTATCATATAGAGGTCAAATGCCTTACGATGTAACCATATGTTATTGTATTCATCCTTATGGATTAGGACGAGTCGCTTCAAGATATTCATTGACGAGTTCTTGAAAAGAATCAGCGAGATTAAGATCTTCCTCGCTAGGGTGGATCATGAGTCGGTCGACATTGAATGTGACTTCTTCATTTCCAACTCTTAATTTTAGTGATTTCTCGTGTACGTCAATTATGGCTTTGGCAGTATTCAAGAATAGTCTGCCAAGTATGAGTGGGCCCTTCGTGTCTTCCTCAATATCCATAATGACGAAATCAACGGGAAATGCAAACTTATCAACTCTGACTAGGACATCCTCAGCTATTCCTCCAGAAATATTAACCGATCTGTTCGCGAGTTGGATAGTCATTCTGGTAGGTCTTCAGTCATTAAGTCCTTGCTTATTGAATAATGAATAGGGCATTAGGTTTACACTGGCTCCCAAATCTGCTAACGCAATGCTGATTTGGATATCTTGCAGGTAGCAAGGTACCGTGAATTTTCCCGTATCTCCTAACTTAGGGGGAATACCATGTTGTAACACTAATGAACATTCCTCACTTAAGGGTAAGCTAACTATTTCTCTTAATATCTCTTTGTTTGAAAGTAGTTCTTTGAAAAATTTAGCGCAGTTTGATATTTCTACTAAAGCATCTACTAGTCGTACATTCAAATGCAGGTTTTAATAATATCCCAATATTTAACGAATGGCACTTATTGCTTTTCCTTCCTCAGCCTACCTGGAAAATTTATGCGGGCTCGCGAAATAATTTCTGGAGCTTTAGGAGAGATAGGTTCCGGTGGTTTCACAACTGGGTCAATTGGCACAGGTTCCGTATCGGAAAAGTTTTGTATGGGTATATTAACAGTTGTTTCCTTCCCACCCCTAGTTACTACTAGGGCATCAAACTTACTATACTTTGTTTCAACTTTAGTGGTTAATCGTTTAAGAGTAAGCTGAATATTGGTTATTAATTCTTCAAAAGTCTTTATCAAAGCATCAAATTTATTATGGTATTCTATGACTTGAAGGTTTATCATATATTGCTTTTTCAACAGTCGACTAAAGTTTCCTTGAGTGGATAGTAGGTTGGTGTAATGGGAAGATTATATTAGAGTCCGAGCTGTTCTGCTGTTGATATGCCCATCTAGGGTAAGGATACCTTAGATTAGTTCTATTATCATCGAGACTTTTAGGAATTGGTAAACTTTGAAGAGTGAGGGTGAGATCTTGTAACCTGGTTTCCAGCATTTTTACCGTTTGAGTGAAGATATCATCCTTCTCAGCAGCTTCATTGCTCCAATCTTCCTGTTGTGCCGCTATTGTTTCTAAGATATTCCTTGCTTCATCTACCGTTCGTGACATGATATTGCCTTGCAAGGCCATGTCTAGTAGAGACTTATCATCCTTGGTCAAACCATTGTAAAGTGTGCAGATTATGTCCGCCTGACTTAACGAATGATTCAAACATCTTTTAAGCATCACTTTACTCTATTCCATGCTAGACACAATGACTCTTTTTTTTTTTTTTTAGAAAAGTTTGTGATGTCATTTCTTAAACAGGTTTGTATGGAAGGTGGATAAAATTTGTTTAAAAACTTTCTGGCTAATTCCTCCCACGAATGTATTAAATTGGATTTAAGCTCATTAAACCATGTTGAAGCATGTGTAGATAAAGAATATTGGAAAAGGTGAAGTTTTAAAATGTTTTTCTCATTTTCTTCTTAAAATAGTCAACCAGACTGATAAATTTATTTAGGTGAAAGTTTGGATTGTTAGTTGGAAATCCTTGAAATTTACAGATCATACTGACCAATTTGATCATATGAGAACTGATTTAAGGGATCCCTTCGGTTTCTAAGGTGATTGGTCCTCCTTTTTCTTCTAAGCATGACTTTTGCATAGAAACAAGGGGGATTTGTGGTTCCATATTTTAGATTTTCTGTTTAAAAGACTAGAAAAGTAACTTTCAGAAAATATTAACTAAAAGGATCGATAATTTAATTAAAACAATTATTCTTGAAATTCTTTCGCTAACCTTATCGGATATTCCAATTGATAAGGTTTCTCACAGATTACTTTGCACCTAAGTGGCCAGATCGACTATGGAGAGGCCGGATCCTTTTGGTTCCAATATAATTGGAGACTGTTCAGAAAATCCAACAACCAAGTCCGTGTATAATTGTCATTCTTAGACACCACCAAATAGCACTTTTGTCTGTTTAAAATCTTACTCAATCAAAATATTCGATCCCCGGCAGTGGCGCGAAAAACTTACCTCTCCTTATGATATGACCAAAATGGGCAGTTTTGTTTATGGATGTCGTTAGGTCGCAAACGTCAGGATTAGTTATCAGAAGAGAGACAATGGTTTATAATTTTATATTTTGCGGGGCCTAAATATACTTTAACCTTTTTAAGGTAGAAGGCGTAAGTTAACCTAGGGTCGTACTTTTGAATGGTTTAATGAATTGAAGATCAAGTAGATAATTGACTTTGGTTAAATTACCTAGGTTAAAGATAGTAGTTGGTTTAAAGCTAATAATCCTAATTACAAAAAAGTAAAGGTGATGGAGGGATATCCTACTATGCAGATCAGGGAAATGTTGACCAAGATATTGGTTTGGGCTAGGGAAAGGTAACTATGTTTATGTTAAATCTATGATTAGAATAGTGTAGATATGGTTGGATGAGCCAGTTACACATACCCACTTACCTCTAGACTCTCAGAGTTCTCATTGAACAGTGAAAAGCATGTCACTTGGTTGTATAATTGAAAGGTAAATATACCTCGGAGGTTATCCTTAGTAAAGTACTAGGTTTATTAGTAAGTTGAGTTATAATCCTAACCCTCGTTATCAGTTTGGGTAACTGAATAACAACGTGTCGTGTTGTGTGAACACTGATCACAAACGGAAGGAGTTCGTCGGGTCAAGTTTCAAAATATTAATACAAACTAACAACCATTTCATCATACTAATGAGATCATACCAATCTAAACATTATATAGCATTACAATTGATATACTGAAAGTAAAGCAAATAGAAACCTAACAGATACCTGGACAATTGATATGACTTAATCTGAAAGGACCCGTTCATATACATTATAAACGATTCACAATAGTTGATTACATCGCGAGGTATTTGACCTCTATATGATACGTTTTACAAACATTGCATTCGTTTTTAAAAGACAAACTTTCTTTACAACAAAAATTGACGGCATGCATACCATTTCATATTACATCCAACTATAATTGACTTAATATTAATCTTGATGAACTCAACGACTCGAATGCAACGTCTTTCAAAGTATGTCTTGAATGACTCCAAGTAATATCCTTAAAATGAGCTAATGCACAGCGGAAGAATTCTTTAATACCTGAGAATAAACATGCTTTAAAGTGTCAACCAAAAGGTTGGTGAGTTCATTAGTTTATCATAATCCATCATTTCCGTAATAGTAATAGACCACAAGATTTCAGTTTCTATAAATATCCGTACACTCGCAAGTGTATAAAAGTATTCTATAAGTTGTAGGCACCCGGTAACAAGCTTTAACATTCATGTTTTACCCTCTGAAGTACACCAAATCAGGTGTGTTTAAAATAACCTCGAAGTACTAAAGCATCCCATAGTCAGGATGAGGTTTGTCAGACCCAATAGATCTATCTTTAGGATTCGCGCCTACCGTACATAGACAAGTAGTTTAATGTTACCAAGCTAAGGGTATATTTCTGGTTTAAACCCACATAGAATTAGTTTTAGTACTTGTGCCTATTTCGTAAAACATTTATAAATCAGTGCATGTATTCTCAGCCCAAAAAAATATATAAAAAGGGAGAAAATGAAACTCACAATACTGTATTTCGTAGCAATTATGTATATGACGGCACTGAACAAGTGCAGTGTTTGTCTCGGATTCACGAACCTATATTAAGTATATATATTTATATGTTGGTCAATATCTGTCTAACAATTTAGGTCAAGTCGTAGTGTATCACAATCCTAATGCTCGAGACCGATATGCAAAAGTCAACAAAAGTCAACTTGACCCAAAATGACTTCCAAAATCTATACATGTTTATTATATAACTTATATATAGTAGTTTTATATATTTAAATATATTTATCAGATCTTATTATACTAAATAATACAAGTCATTTATTAATAAATAAAAATTTATATTAAAATTCATATATGATAAAAATATACTTTCATATATCTCAAGTAATAAAATTTATAAAATTCACTTAATATCATAAAAATATAGTGGTATGTATTATTAATGTAATTATATTACGTGTGGTAAAAATATCTTTGTACGCATATTTATTTGATTAAATAATATTGATAATAATAATAATGATAAAAATAATAAAATGATAGTTTCAATAAAAATATTAATTTTTAGTAATAAAAATAATTTTAGTAATAACATCAACTGATAACAATTATAATAATCGTTTTAATAATAATATTAAAATTAATAATAATTCAGTTGACCATATCTTTTAATCCGTTCATCGAACCCACACGATTTCTAAATGAAAAGTTATTAATTTTTCTTTAGCTTTTCAACGACATGCATATCATATACCTTATCTCAGTAGCATATGTATCAAATTCATGATTTATCATAAACTATTTAACGACGAAACTAAGCATACAAACATGCATAATCATATATACTCGAGCACTAGTCAGGGATACACTATTAATATATAAAAGATAAGATATGAATGCTCACGTATCAATATTGTGATTCAATATTGCAGGAAAGTACGTAGACGCAACGAAAATGATAAAAGTTAGGTTGACCTCACGAGCAATACCCTCGAACAATATCCATAACCTCCATAGCTATAACCCATAATTTCCTTAGCTCTATCCCGTTTGAAAACTTATTTTGAAATCGTCTGAATATAACTCCGTCGTAGTATTTTATGTATACTAATAATATCTCGAAATAATACTAAGTAAATATATATATGTAATTCGATTGGGAGAGTTTAGAGAAATATATTTTCAAGTTTCTATGAAATAATAAAACCTATTGAATTCTATTTATAATAGATTTTTAAATTATTAAAGTGAATTATTAAAGTATGAATTATTAAAGTGAATTATTAAAGTATGAATTATTAAAGTGAATTATTAAAGTATGAATTATTAAAGTATGAATTATTAAAGTGAATTATTAAAGTGAATTATTAAAGTTAAAGTAAAGTAAAAGTAAAGTAAAAGTAAAGTAAAGGTAAAGTTAAAGTATAGTAAAAGTATAAAACTATGTACGTATAATACGCGTATAAATATATTTAATATTAATTTAAATCGTTATATCATAAAACATTTTAGAAAAGTAGAATTATATATATTCATAATAGGTTTCAAGTTTTTAAATTACAGTCTGTTGGTGAAGCATGGGATAAAATCCAAAGGTTTAATAAACGTATGAAATCATCTTAATGAAAAAATGTCGAGTTACTTAACTTGTCGATATCCAACATCTAAGTTATTTACACTCCACGTTCTTACTTATAGATCACTTTACCATTTTTCGAATATTGTCAAAAAGAATAGATTTCTTAAATCACAGTGGACCTCATAACATTGGCCCGTAATCATATCATAATGTATCTGATAATTCAATCATTTGATATTATCTCTTAATTCTGTCGATAAATATATCGAAACAAATATGTTTATGTAAAGTATCATATATCTAATATTTTGTTAATGTTTTCAGTTAATATTATATATTATATATACATATCTATATACACATAATTGTTTGTGAATCGTCGAACACGGTCAAAGGGTAATTGATTACATGAATGTAGTTCCAAACTTTTTGAGATTCAACATTACAAATTCTGCTTATCGTGTCAGAAACATATAAAGGTTAAGTTTAAATTTGGTCGGAAATTTCCGGGTCGTCACAGTACCTACTCGTTAAAGAAATTTCGTCCCGAAATTTGATCGAGGTCGTCATGGCTAACTATAAAAATGTTTTCATGACGAATATGAGTTGATAAATAGAGTTTTATCATCATTGAGTAATATAGATAAAACAATTTGATTACGCGAAGAGTATAAGTGAAGCTATCGCAAGAGAGTGAAATGAGTAAACGTATATTCGTTTTAACCGATGACGTAGTTATGATTGATTTTCGGAATTCATGGGATTTAAAGAAAATCTTTGCAATAAGATTTGGTTCTTCGGCGATTAAGGAAATCAGGATCTTCTTTGATTAAATGCGATAATCTGTCTCGATTTCTCTGTCTGATATTTTACTATAATTCCACCCCCTTCGTTTCTTTATTCCCACAGCTCACACCTTCTAGTCTTTCTCTCCAATTCATACTTTAAAGCATTCGTTAATATGCTTCATCCAGTATTGATTCTTGATATACTTTTAACTTTCATATCTGTCATTCTTCTTTTTCATATACCACCGGAGGAAGTTATTTTCTTCTACCATTACCTTGGGGTTATTGTGTTTTTCATTCTCTCGTGTCTTTATATTGCTATACGCATTTATATACACGGTTTGTAATTTTGGGGTTGTTATCGGGCTTTATATTCTCCATTATATTTCGGAGCTTCATGCTTTCGTTTTCTCTTCCCGATCTTAAGTCAAGCGGATAATAGTCCAGAATTCGTAGATATGAATTTTTGGATGAACATAGTTAATGTTCCAAGAAGAAAATCGTAATGGCACGATCTTAATTTGGCAAATTACCAGAATATCCGAAAATATAGAGCTATCAAGATGATATGTTCTTAATATGTTTGAAAATTGGGTAGAATGTAAGAGTCGTGTAAACAGTACATGATGACGGTATGTTCTGTGAATCATCACGTTCCATTAGAAACTCAGCATGACTTACTGTAATATAATCACGTTGATCAAGTGTCATTATATTATACTAACTCATGCTTCAGTTCCCAACACTACTTCAAAAACATTCCTATTTTAAATTCAAATTTTTTTTTTTAAATTTAGAAACTAACACAGTTTCTTTTTATGTTGTAACGCAGATATTGCGAAGAGATAAAAGATATCGGATAAGAATAGTTGTGAAAATATCTTCAGGAATATCGAAGATATTATAATAAAAGATACGATAATATGGATGATGAAGAAGATTTGTCTGTGAAGGTTTAGAATAAGAAGTAAGGTGTTTGCTAACGATTTCAGTAGACACTGAATCATTTGGATCCTTTAAAGGCAGGTTCAGTCTTTGTGATTTGTCCACAGCCTCCTTCATGGTCTGCTCAATCCGTGTTCCAGTTTTATACCTTTTCTCAGCTTTACCACCATACTATTCTTTATCATCAAAATTTTGACTGTTAAAGTCGTTTACAGTTTTTGCTGCTTCATCAGCATTTTTCCAATTTCGGAGAACTAGTTCATAGTTTGGGATGTTTTTCAGAAAATTCACATTCGAAGTATGTAAGTCTAGGAGATAGACGTTATATGTATAACTTTTGACGTAAAATTGTCGTGAAATTCAAAATACTGATTGCTAATTCCCAGTAGTTGGTGTGACAATTATTGTTACAGGATGTAGGTGAGTACATGATGGGGTTTTAAAGAATAAGTATAGTGGCTTTTCGGAGAGGCTTAAGTCGAAGGTTAATGAAGTTGTTGATAAGTTTAATGCTAATGTGGCGAGATATGAAAGGTTTCCCGGTAACAATGATGAAGGGGTAATTGTTATAATAAGGTTTATTCGTAAAAACAAATGAAGGTGATTTGCTGGAGCTGTGACAAAACTGTCTATTTTGAAAAGAGATTGAAAAATTATATTTGGTAATAAATATCAAAGGATCTAACACGGATACGTGTTAGACTATAACTTTGGTTTCGAGAGCTTTTCAGATGCATGACAGTGGGTAATAGGTGGTTGGATCATCATCTCGCATGTCTTTAGGAATTTCGAGGTGTTTGAACACATATTGTAATTGTTAATATACATATGATGTTCTAAGATTTTGAATGATACAAATATTTTTGTGACTTCCATGAATAGAAATGAGGTTCTAGGACAGTTTTGAAGTCAAAGTATAGTTTTGAAAGATGTAGGAATCTAAGAGTGATGATTTCGGTTATATCTTGAATCGAATTCTGAGATTTCAAAATCAGAATATGTAATTAGATTTTGAATGAGTATGGTTGTTTTGATTTCTATAAAAGAATGTATATTGTTGTGAAAGTAGGGAGTATAATGGATGATTTGCTGAATCAGATTCGAAGAATGCAACATATTAATTGTGAATTTATATATCTCTCGGGTATTACCTACCCGTTAAAAAAAATTTCACAATTAATATTTTGTACAAAAGAATTTTATTACAGTCTTTATGGAAATATATATGTGTATATTTCTTCAGATGTAATATTGATTTAATGAGTTAATATTAAATTAAACTCATTTGATTTATGGTTAAGGCTAGGATAGATAATTTCTAAACTTTATAAATTACATAATCGCCGTAGAATGTTTCCCCAATGAAGTTATGAATCAATACTTCATCGTTGTGGTATTCCTTGGTATCTACATGGCGTATGACGTCGATGCTCGTGGGATAGATTGTGAAGTTGAGGTTTGCGATGCGGTTGTTGTTGGTGGTGGTAATGGTACTGTTGATGTTGTTGATGGTGGTACTGGTTATGCTGCTGGTGCTACTTCTGGTGTTTGTAACCTTTGCACCATATTCTCCAAAGCCACTACCCGAGCGCGAAGCTCGTTGACTTCTTCTATTACACCGGAGTGATTGTCGGTTCGGACGAGCGGATAAATAAGATCTAGAATTTGGTGTAGTATATAATCATGACGAGATACTCTGGAAATGAGAGAGAAAATGGTGTTTCGGACAGCTTCGCCGGTAAGTGCTTCAGGTTCATTGCCAAGAGGGCAATGTGGTGGATGGAAAGGATCGCCTTCTTCTTGTCTCCAATGATTAAGGAGGCTACGAACCCATCCCTAATTCATCCAGAATAGATGATGGCTGATTGGTTGATCCATTCCAGTCACACTGCTTTCGGAGCTTGAGTGGGATTCCATTTCGTAATCCGAGGAACTTGAACTGATGACGAATTCCATTTCGTACGATTTGATAAAGGATTTTTTTTATACGAAATGATTTTCTGGCTATCGGGTGGTATTTTAACTACATAGAATATCTATATATATATATAGATCAAAAGATTTCATAGATTACGAAGGAATTTACGGAATATGTCAGGCAAAGTTTACGGTAATAGATACGATAAGATATGATTTAGCAGATACGCTAAGATATGAATTTTGTCTATACACTATTCATGCAATCAATGCAGCAAGACGTGTCTAGACTAAGAATGATAAGCAGGTAATTTCCTAAGGATGGTAAGTAGTTGATTTCCGACTAAAAATGATAAACAAAACTTTTGACATGCAGACACGGTCAAAGTCCAGACTCACTAATGCATCTTAACAACTATCAGTTAGACACACTAATGCAAGACCTGGTTCGCTAAGACCACCGCTCTGATACCAACTGAAAGGACCCGTTCATATACATTATAAATGATTCACAATAGTTGATTACATCGCGAGGTATTTGACCTCTATATGATACGTTTTACAAACATTGCATTCGTTTTTAAAAGACAAACTTTCTTTACAACAAAAATTGACGGCATGCATACCATTTCATATTACATCAAACTATAATTGACTTAATATTAATCTTGATGAACTCAACGACTCGAATGCAACGTCTTTCAAAGTATGTCTTGAATGACTCCAAGTAATATCCTTAAAATGAGCTAATGCACAGCGGAAGAATTCTTTAATACCTGAGAATAAACATGCTTTAAAGTGTCAACCAAAAGGTTGGTGAGTTCATTAGTTTATCATAATCCATCATTTCCGTAATAGTAATAGACCACAAGATTTCAGTTTCTATAAATATCAGTCTTTAAATGTAATTATGTAAAAATAAATAAAAATATGATATTATGAAAATTATTATTTAAAACGTACATTTAATATACCTTATTTATATATATATATATATATATATATATATATATATATATATATATATATATATATATATATATATATATATATATATATATATATATATATATATATATATATATATATATATATATATATATATATATATATATATATATATATATATATATATATATATATATATATATATATATATATATATATATATATAAATAAGGTATATTAAATGTATATTTTGTGATTTCGAATCTATTTAGTAGACGACGGCTAACAATTCACACGTTTTTATTTCATTTGATTATTATAATTATTATTATATTAATATTATTATTCGATTTCTGTTTCCTTTTTGAATTCAGTTCAACTACTAAATATTATATATACATAATCATTGAATGATTGCACGATTCTTATTACATCTATCATTATTATTATATTATATTTAGTACGCTCAAAACAAACCCACTTGTTAAAATCTTGTAGATTCGTGATTACGAATTGGATTACTTGTAGTGTTGCTTTACCATATTCTTCAATATATCAATATCAATAACAGTGTTATGTAAATATTTATATATGATACATGGTCCACTACACAAATCATTCA
The DNA here is from genome assembly GCF_046630445.1 of Rutidosis leptorrhynchoides. NCBI lineage: Eukaryota > Viridiplantae > Streptophyta > Magnoliopsida > Asterales > Asteraceae > Rutidosis > Rutidosis leptorrhynchoides. The sequence continues at coordinate 477,192,511 of NC_092334.1, read as the reverse complement.
CCACCCTTGAACTCAATTTTCATCCGCAATCACTAACCACCACCATATTCTTTCTATTTTTCTTTAGGCAATCGAACACTTTTTATTACTAGAACCCGGGGATGTACAACAAGTGCATATTAGATTATGCACTACAAGAACTATACATTACCTGCAAACTAGCTAAGACAAGAGACTATACACTGACACCTTCACTAGACACATTCACGACACCACACCACTTGATCTTTTCCTCCTATAACCACCATCTTGTAATCAATCCCCATCAACGAATTACTACAACTATATCAAACCTTCTACTTTTATTTTGTTGTTACACTAAGATAAAAACCAACAACCTTCACCTTCACCATGACTACCGTCGCCCATCTTTCACCACCATCACCACCGAACCACAACACCATCTCAACCATCAATCACCCCATCGTGATTTGAGACTGTCTTATGTTTCTATCCGAAAACCACCCCATGAACCCACCAATGATTCTACTTTTGGTTTTAAGTATCACAAACCTTCAATGATTTCTCTTGATTCGATTTCTGTTTGGGACTAAAACCACACACAACCCATAACCACGACTAATACTCGCGTAATATTGTTTCTGTTTTAAACCATTAGAAACCACCAATACAGGTTACAACCAACAAAACCCAACTTGCCTCGTTACCATACTACTTCTTATTTTCTCCAAACTACTTCGAATCGTCGCCTTCATCACCTCAACATATATAGGTACATACACATGCTTTACATATGTATATAACCACCATCACGACAACCTTTGAACCCCATCGTTGATCACTACCTTCCTCTTCCTTGGATAACGACCACACACCATTCACCACCGTAAGGTACTGCTACTGCAGCTATACATATATGTTTCAGTTTTACATCGTGACCCAGTCTCCATCTTTCTCTCAATCTCTTCTCTCCATCTCCTATATTTTTCTTTCGACCCATAATCCCTACCATCAAACCCATTTATACCTTTCAGCTAGGCGACCCAAACCCAAAAGAAAACCCTCACAATCACCATCATTATTATTCCTGTGTTACTGCTATATGCTTCTGATTGAACTACAATTTCGGCTGCAACTTATACTTACTAAACTTGATTTAACATACCAACAAAACTCACCTTTGTTTCTTCTTCATTGGAACAACCACCTGCCATAATTTCTGTGTCTTGCTGCCAACCTCAATCGAGAAAACCAACTGCCTTATATTTATTTTTAGCCGACAATCTTTAAAGGAAAATACCCCACCTTCTATTATGGATCGATAGTGGGGTTCATAAGGAACTTTAATTCATTGTTGTTAGACACAAATATTCCAAGTGGAACTAGTGGGATACATGCACACTTAGGATTCGTTTTAAGTAAAATATAATAGTTATAATAAGGGATGGTGCCATACAGGAAATAACAAAATACATATGAGATTAAGAAGAACAAGTGGCCGACATGTACCATCCCACTTGTTGATTAAATAAACCTAATCCTAAGTTGCTAAAGGGTTATGGACTTCTTAATTTTAAGTTATATTACACGATGTTACCAGGCTTCTTTTCGACTTTATACCAACAGTAACGAATAAATGTTGGGTTTGATCAATTGATACTTGGGCTTAGCTTATTTATACAGTTGGGCTGCTATTATTGGGCCTTTAATGGACTTCTAGAGTCATAATATTAATAAGATGATAGCTAAGTATTAATGATGATGATTATGATGTTAGACGAAAAGATGATGCTGTTTGTTATGGTTAATACTCGTTTCTGTTTCAATGTTCTATTGAGGAACGATGATGATTATGATCAATGATAATTAGATGATGATGATGTTGGTTTATTGAAATAAAAACAGATAAAGATTAAAAGAATTTAGGGAAGTAATGAAAACAGAAAATGGTAAATGGAGGAGTGGTTAAGGGCGTATGTGTTTAACCGAGAGGTCTCGGGTTCGAGCCCTGACTGTGGCATTTTTTTTTAAAAAAAAGAGAAGGTGATAGAATCAGTTAAATATACGGGTTAAACATAGTTAATCCGGGATATAAATTAGGAAAGCAGAATTAGAAGGATGGTTAAGAGTATTATTGGGTTAGCGGGAGGTCGCGGGTTCAAACCCCAATTTGGGCATTTTTTTTAAGAGCTACTTCTCTGAGGTAGAATTTCTACTACTATTATTATTATTATTATTAATCATTGATATTAAAGATAAACTAATTATTATTGTTACCATTATTAACAAAATTAAATATTATTATCATTATTAGTATTTTCATCAACATTAGTATTAGTATCATTTTAATATTATTATTATTATTATTATTATTATTATTATTATTATTATTATTATTATTATTATTATCATTATTATTACTATTATTACTATTATTATTATTATAGTAAGGAAAATTTGTTATTATTATCATTAATATAAGAATTTGTGTCATTTTATCATTATTATTATTATTATTATTATTATTATTAATATTATTATTATTATTATTATTATTAATAACATAAGTATTTTTATTAATTTTATCATTATCATTATTAAAATGATTATTAGTATTGTTATTATTAAATTTATTATCCTGACTATCATTTTACTAAAAATTATTATTTTGATATCACTAAAACTATCATTATTATTGTTACCAGTATTATCTATATCATTATTATTAAGAATTATGAATATGAAAATAAAAGTTTTAATGATGCTATTAAAATTATAAACATAAAAGTAAAGATTATATACGTATAAATATATATTTACTACACATAACCTAATTATATTAATATTTATAATATATAAAATGAAAACATATATGTGATGACCCGAAAAATTTCGACTAATTTAAACCAATTCTCTTTATGATTTAATATTATGTAAATATACATATATGTATGTATATATATATATATATATATATATATATTATAAGATGTACAAGTAAAAACGACTTTCCTACAGTAAAACATTAATTGCTACAGTAAAAATGACTTTGCTACAGTAAAACACTATTTTCTACAGTGAAACCGTATTTTGCTACAGTGCTACAGTGAAAACTCCAACACAAATTCGCCAATTCTTAGGTCTTGCTGTCAGTAAACATGGAATTAAAGTTGACCCCGCCAAGATCGAAGCCATTAGTAAATGGGAAACCCCGAAGACTCCAACACAAATTCGCCAATTCTTAGGTCTTGCTGGTTACTACCGAAGATTCATTCAAGATTTCTCTAGAATCGCCAAACCCTTAACTTCATTGACTCAAAAGGGAAAGAAATATGATTGGTCCACGGAACAGGAATCCTCATTCCAGTTATTAAAGAAGAAGTTAACGTCTGCACCCATTTTGTCATTACCAGAAGGAAATGATGATTTCGTGATCTATTGTGATGCTTCACGCCAAGGTTTAGGATGTGTATTAATGCAACGCACAAAAGTCATCGCATATGCCTCACGACAACTAAAAATTCATGAAAAGAACTATACGACGCACGATTTAGAACTTGGAGCAGTAGTTTTTGCACTCAAAATATGGAGACACTATCTATATGGCACCAAGTGTACAGTGTACACCGACCATAAGAGTCTTCAGCATATTTTTGATCAAAAACAACTCAATATGAGGCAACGTCGCTGGGTAGAGTTGTTAAACGATTACGATTGTGAAATCCGTTACCACCCCGGAAAGGCTAATGTTGTAGCTGATGCCCTAAGTCGAAAAGAAAGAGTAAAACCTCTTAGGGTCCGAGCTTTGAATATTACAATTCGTACTGATCTCACAAAGCAAATTCAAGCAGCACAGTTAGAGGCTTTAAAAGAAGAAAACGAAAAAGGCGAAATAAGCAAAGGGTTAGAAAAACAACTTGAAGAAAAAGCCGATGGAACCCTGTATTTTGCTGGTAGGATATGGGTACCAAAACATGGTAACCTAAGGCAACTAGTACTGGATGAAGCACACAAAACGAGGTACTCAATTCACCCAGGAAACGGAAAAATGTACCACGATCTCAAGAAGTTTTATTGGTGGCCTAATATGAAAACAGAAATTGCTACTTATGTAAGCAAATGTTTAACGTGTGCAAAGGTCAAAGCTGAGCACCAAAAGCCGTCAGGATTACTGCAACAACCAGAAATTCCGCAGTGGAAATGGGAAAGAATAACCATGGATTTCATTACGAAATTGCCAAGGACTGCAAGTAGTCATGATACTATTTGGGTGATAGTTGATCGTCTAACTAAATCAGCTCACTTTCTACCAATAAAGGAGACAGACAGTATGGAGAAATTAGCACGCCTATATTTGAAGGAAGTAGTTTCCAGGCATGGTGTACCCATCTCTATCATATCTGATCGCGACACCCGATTCACATCACGTTTCTGGCAGTCATTACAAAAAGCATTGGGAACTCGATTAGATATGAGCACCGCTTATCACCCACAGACAGATGGTCAAAGTGAAAGAACAATACAAACATTGGAAGACATGTTACGGGCATGCGTGATTGACTTTGGAACCAGTTGGGATCGACACTTACCGTTGGCAGAATTTTCATACAATAACAGCTATCATACGAGCATCAATGCAGCGCCATTTGAAGTACTTTACGGTAGAAAGTGCAGATCTCCTATCTGTTGGAGTGAAGTAGGAGAAAGACAACTTACTGGACCAGAAATTATTCATGAAACCACCGAAAAGATCATTCAAATACAACAGCGATTGAAAACGGCCATGAGTCGCCAAAAGAGTTATGCTGATGTAAGGAGAAAACCGCTAGAATTTCAAGTGGGCGACAAAGTCATGTTGAAAGTGTCACCCTGGAAAGGCGTTGTACGATTCGGTAAACGAGGAAAGCTAAGTCCTAGGTACGTAGGACCCTTTGAAATCACCGAAAGAATTGGAACAGTTGCTTATCGATTAAAGCTACCGCAAGAACTTAGTAGTGTTCACAACACATTTCACGTGTCAAATTTGAAGAAATGTTTAGCTGAAGAGGATGTCGTAATTCCTCTTGACGAAATACGAATCAATGATAAACTCCATTTTATCGAAGAACCTGTTGAAATCATGGACCGTGAGGTCAAACAATTAAAACAAAGCAAAATACCGATAGTTAGAGTTCGTTGGAACGCAAGACGAGGACCCGAGTTTACTTGGGAACGTGAAGATCAAATGAAGCAAAAGTATCCACATTTGTTCACTGATATCGCTCATGAAACAGGTACTACTCAAAATTTCGGGACGAAATTTTCTTTAACGGGGAGGTACTGTGATGACCCGAAAAATTTCGACTAATTTAAACCAATTCTCTTTATGATTTAATATTATGTAAATATACATATATGTATGTATATATATATATATATATATATATATATATATATATATATATATATATATATATATATATATATATATATATATATATATTATAAGATGTACAAGTAAAAACGACTTTCCTACAGTAAAACATTAATTGCTACAGTAAAAATGACTTTGCTACAGTAAAACACTATTTGCTACAGTGAAACCGTATTTTGCTACAGTGCTACAGTGAAAACGACTTTGCTACAGTGATTTGCTACAGTAAAACACTATTTGCTACAGTAAACACTATTTGCTACAGTAAAACACTATTTGCTACAGTACACACTATTTGCTACAGTAAAATACTATTTGATGTCGACGAACTAGCAAACAAAAACAGAAAAGGCGGCCATGCGATCGCATGGCAAAAACACTGAAAACTCATGCGATCGCATGAGCTACAGTAAATCGAAAAGTAATATAAATACGCAGTTTGTTCGACGAAATTTATTCATATTTATCTCTCAATATTTAAATTTATATTATAATTTTAATTTTAAATTTAAGTTTAATAATAATAAGGTATATACGAGGGTGTTTTTAATTCGGGTTTCAAACCGCTTTAAGCTAAGGAAATATTGGGTATTATTCGGGGTATTGTTCTTGAATCCAAGGCCAACCATACAGTCATCTACCGTCATTACGTCTACGCAATTTGCCTACAATATTGAGTCTCAATATTGAACTGTGAGTTATAGTCTCCCTTTTTAAATGCTTTAAATATTTTTGGGCTGAGAATATATGCAATTTATTTTAAACGCAATAAGACACAAGTACATACAAAATTCTACACTGAGTTAAACCGAAAATCCCTTAGCTTTGGTAACTAGTAGCTGCCAGTACATAGGATATGGACTGGTGGGCGCGAATAATTGTATATGGATCCATAGGGCTTGACATCCCCGTCCGAGCTAGAGCGCTAGCCTTTTAACGGACGTATGTTATTTGAGTTTAAGACACGTTGGTTTGCGCGTATTAAAACGAATGGGGTAATTATCACTATAGCGTTAAGTTTAGTTACCAGGGTGCTCTGTTACGTAGAATCTATTGATAAAATTTTGATGAAATCTTGTGGTCTATCTTTATATATGTTTATGACTCGAGCAATTAAACCTATAACTCACCAACATTCGTGTTGACTTTTTAGCATGTTTTATTCTCAGGTCCTTAGAATGCTTCCGCTGTGATGTGCTTGTTGCCTGCATGGAGTCTCTCATGCTTTGTACAAAGTTTATTGCATTCAAAATAAAACTGCGTTGTGTAATAAATAATTGGACTGTGATGTCAACCTGTAAATTAAAGACTTATGTATTTTGGGGTTTTGCTTATACCTAAGCACTCGCCCACATGTTTATAACTTTCTATGTTTAGAAAGTCACTTATTTTAATGAATGCAATATTTTATCAAAACGTATCATATAGAGGTCAAAACCTCACTGTGGAATCAATGATTAACGTGCCGCGTCAATAGCGATTTTGACGGGTCGTTACAATATATATAATAAACACTTATTAATTTATTAAAATATATACATAAATAACACCACTAATAATAATATATATACATATTTGTTCAATTACAATTACGTGTGTTAATAAATATACAAATGATATAGGTTCGTGAATCCGAGGCCAACCCTACACTTGTTCAATGACATCATATGTATTTTTACTACAAAATACAGTATTCTGAGTTTCATTACTCCCTTTTTAAATGCTTTTGCAATATATATTTTTGGGACTGAGAAAACATGCGCTGCTTTATAAATGTTTGACGAAATAGACACTAGTACTTAAAACTACATTCTATGGTTGAATTATTAAACCGAATATGCCCCTTTTTAGTCTGGTAATCTAAGAATTAGGGAACAGACACCCTAATTGACGCGAATCCTAAAGATAGATCTATTGGGCCCAACAAGCCCCATCCAAAGTACCGAATGCTTTAGTACTTCGAATTTATCATGTCCGAAGGGAGTCTCAGAATGATGGGGATATTCTATATGCATCTTATTAAGGTCGGTTACCAGGTGTTCAATCCATATGAATGATTTTTGTCTCTATGAATGGGACGTATATTTATGAGAAATGAAAATCTTGTGGTCTATTAAAATGATGGAAATGAATGATTATGATAAACTAATGAACTCACCAACCTTTTGGTTGACACTTGAAAGCATGTTTATTCTCATGTATGAAAGAAATCTTCCGCTATGCATTTGCTCATTTTAGAGACATTGCTTGGAGTCATTGATGTCAAAGCTAAGGTATACGAAATAGTTTATATTTTACTAGGAAAAACTATTAAATACGATACAATTTTACACAAGATATTTATTTATTTATAGAATGGATATACTTAAACCTTGCTACAACACTTATAGGCAGTGTACCTAATCGTACAGTAGTGTAGTTTTTAGTAAGTCCGGTTCGTTCCACAGGGAAATCTTTAAACAAAGCGTAACGCTATATTAGTTTACTTTTATAAAAATACAAACATATATATAAGTAATATTATTATTATAAAGGGGGGTTTTTACCGTTTAATGACCGGTTTGTCGATTTTAAAACTTTAGTCGCAGTTAAAACCAAATGTAAAATATTAAAAATAAATACAAGACTTAAATTAAAGCGTAAAGTAAATAACGATAATGAAATTGCGAATAATAAAAGTGCGATAAAATAAACTTGCGATAATTAATGAGTACGATAATTAAAAGTGCAATTAAATAAAATAACAATAAAAATGCGATAATTAGAAGTGCAATTAAATATAAAATAAAGGAAATTAAATATGAAATAAAAGAATTATGCTTATTTAAACTTCCGTAATCATGATGTTCGACGTGTTGATTTTAGTTTTATGCCCATGGGTTAATTGTCCTTTGTCCTGGATTATTTAATATGTCCGTCTGGTTTTTGTCCATAACAGTCCATCAGTCATAAATATAAAGTGCGAGTGTCCTCGTCAAATTATTCTTATACCTGAAGTTAAATATTCCAACTAATTGGGGATTCGAATTGTAACAAGGTTTTAATACTTTGTTTAATGAATACACCAGGTTATCGACTGCGTGTAAACCAAGGTTTTACTACTTTGTTAACAATTACACCAATTACCCTTGAATGTAATTTCACCCCTGTTTTAATTATTCTAGTGGCTATTAATCCATTCCCGTGTCCGGTTAAATGAACGATTATTCGTACATATAAATACCCCGCCCATCGTGTCCGATTGAGTGTATATGGTAAATTATAGGGACGCCCAATTGTAAATCTTTATATTGACATTAACAAACTTTCATTTAGTTAAACAAATATAAAGCCCATTAATAGCCCATAGTCTAATTTCCACAAGTGTCGTTCTTTTGTCCAAACCCCAATTATGGTACAAAGCCCAATTACCCAATTTTAGTAATTAGCCCAACATCATGATTACTTCATTTTAAATAAGCATAATAATAACTTAGCTACGAGACATTAATATAAAAAGGTTGAACATAACTTACAATGATTAAAAATAGCGTAGCGTTACACGGACAGAATTTCGACTTACACCCTTACAACATTCGCTAACATACCCTTATTATTAGAATTAAAATTAAAATTAAAATATATATATATATATATATATATATATATATATATATATATATATATATATATATATATATATATATCGTTTACGTATGATAAGAAGAAAAAAAAAGATTATTATTTGCGATCAGAATTCGGTTGGCTTTATAGGGATTTTCGATTTTTGGGGCTCCGCGACTCGCGGTGAATTTTGCCTTCAAACTCCGCGAGTCGCGGAGGTTACTTTTACAGCTCAGAGGAGTTTGGCTCTTTGTTTACCGACGGTTTATAATATATATATAATATATATATAATTAATATAATTAATTATATATTATATTATATTTATATACATAGTTAACTTGTAATTTTTAGTCCGTTGCGTCGAGCGTTAAGAGTTGACTCTGGTCCCGGTTCCGGATTTTCGAACGTCCTTGCGTACAATTTTATATTTTGTACTTTGCGTTTTGAATCTTGTACTCTTATAATTTCGAGACGTTTCTTATCAATAATTGGAACCTCTTTGATTGTCTTTTGTTCTTTTGAGCTTTTTGGTCGTTTGCGTCTTCAATTCGTCGAATCTGTCTTTTGTCTTCACCTTTTATTATTTAAACGAATATCACTTGTAAATAGAACAATTGCAACTAAAAGCTTGTCTTTCTTGAGGAATAATGCTATGAAATATATGTTCGTTTTTAGCATTATCAAATATTCCCACACTTGAGCGTTGCTTGTCCTCAAGCAATATTGTCTTGAAATACTAGAATCACTTCTTTATTCTTCACACTTTGTACATCAGTGATTTCTATATGGCGGTATAAACAATGGTAGTAACGATATGGTTTACAGTCCAACATGACTATAAAAATTTAGATCCATTAAGGAAATTGGATCTTTATGAAAACATTTGATCTTTTGAAAATTAAATCTAGTTTTTACCCTAGATAAGTTTTCCGGGATAACCCTTACCGGTGTTTGCAAAATATTTTTGTGGGTTTGGTGGGTTTCAGATTTGAAAATTTTAGCTCAAAACTTGCGGTTTTGTGTCACCCACTTGCTAACCTTGTATTTGGAAAGCAACACGTCCAGTTTACTTGTCCCGTATATTACCTTTCGGTAAACTACTGTCCGGTTGTAAAGGAAAGCGTTGAACAAGCAACTGTTAAGGCAATGTCCCCTGACATGCTTTTAATTATGGTCTATAACGTGTCGGACGCAATTACTATCCTTGGTAGGAGCAATAGTAAAGCTCACCCTCATAATTTTTCGGTATGGCACAAGGTCCTGTCTTTGACCATGCTATGCAATCACCGTTCTTACGGTTGACACCCGATTTAGTTCAGGTGACCTAATGAATTCCAGGTGAATTCCAAGGATTTTACGTTCAATGGTAATGAACGCATTGAAAATAGGGTTTTCAGAAAACAAATCGGTTTGTAATTTTGATCAAAATATTTTCTCGTTCAAGCTCGAGTTTAGATATCATTGAATTCCATGAGTTTGAATTCTCAATCTTTAAGGTCAATCTCTAGGATTGAGTAATATCAGTCTTAAAAGCTGATTTTTAATCTTTAAGGAGATTATCCTTTCTGGGGATCTGATTCATTAGTCTTATCAAGCTAATTTGCACGGTGCCCTTCCCATTTTACAAGACAAATCCTTCTCATGGTTAGGATAAATCTGACCACATGGCGACCCTGTTTTATGCTGAGGTCCGTGGATTTCCTGCTGATTTTAGTGATGACTTTTCTAGATTTTTCGTCAACCTACAGCTGGTCTGGACGACAACTTCATAACCTAAATCAAGAAGCGCGTTTCTTTTTCGGAAGACTTTACTTCCTTTTAATGATGGAATTGATTCATCGTGTAGATCCATCTCTTCTTTTCTTTCATCGGGTAAAACAGTTTAATTTAGTCCAAAGCAAAAGTATTTTCAGTTATTTGTTACAGATATATGTGACATATGTTTAAGATAACTTGGTAAATTTTCCCACACTTGGCTTTTATTTTCCTTTTTATCGTCCTCTATTCCATTTTAAATGAATTTTAACATTTTAGTTTGTTTCTCAATTTATGTCCTTTCCGAGGTAACAATAATTTTGGTGTTAAAACCTAGTTTTATCGTTCATAAATATGTATAAACATGATTTTGAATTCATTTAATTGAAAATTTTGAAAAATTTTACTAGAATTGGGTAGTCAGTATATAAGACTAGGGCTGTTCTTTTTTATCAGAGAGCACTAGATTCTAATACAACTACTGCTTTACTAGTATTTTTAATGGTAACCAAGTGTATAAAGTAAAAATTTTTAAAATCCGAAAGAATTTAACCCCTCCCCACACTTAAGATCTTGCAATGCCCTCATTTGCAAGAAATCAGTAACTATTTAATTTATTGAGGGCGATTTGTGTGAAAATGATTAAATTTTTACCAAAGTTTCCAAATATATTGGCGTTTGTTTGCTGAATGATAAATGGTGCACATCATTTGTTCATTCCGTCTTGTTGTTATTTCACATATATTTTGCATCTTGTCGTCAAAATTAGTTGCTTTTGCTGAACTTAATGCTAGTCTCTGAAAATGCATTGTTTTACCCTGTTGTGTACATAAGATAAACTGCAAACATATATACATATTTTTGAAGTTTGGTATATTACCCCACATTCAAAAATTATTAAAATCTAAGAATAAAAGTTAGATAATTATAAAAAGGATTACAATATTAACAAAAGTATTAAACGTATCAATAATTACAAATTACAAAATAAATAAAAATAAGTATACTAGGGATGATACTGGTACCAATAGGGGTTCCAGGCATAACCATAGGTGCTATAGAATGCTTCGGCAGGGTCATACGTAGGATATGGTGGCTGCATCTCTATAGACCAAGGAGGGAAGATGGGTTTCGGTGTAGGAATATAGTTTCTACCTATATGTTGGCAATGAGCTATGATTTGGTTCTGATGAACTTGCCAATCTTCAAATGCTCTTTGTCTAGCATTTTCGTATTCCTGAGAAGCTATAAACCTTTGCATTTCTTGCATCTCATTCCCCCCTCCTACATTACCTTGCTGTTGGTTTCTCTCCACCTGTGGATGTCTACCATGGTATCGTACTGCGGCGTTATTTCGCCTCTTCAAAACTTTCGCACCATGGTATACATTTAAACCTATAGTATCGCGGGGTTCTGGTTCTTCTACTAATAATCCCCCCCGACTTATATCCACACCGAGATATTCACCAATCAAAGTAATAAAAATACCACCTCCTATTATGCTATGCGGTCGCATCCCCCGAACCATAGCTGATAAATAATAACCCACACAATATGGTATACTTACAGCGCTTTGTGGGTCTCGAATACACATATGGTAAAACAAATCCTGTTCATTTACTTTTTCCTTGTTTTTACCCCTTTGTGTAATCGAATTAGCTAAAAACCTATGTATCACTCTTAATTCGGCTCTATCTATATCCAAATAAGAGTAATTTCCCCCTTTGAAACGGTGATGGCTTGTCATTTGACTCCACACACCGTGTGTATCAAAATTTTCATCTATCTTTCTACCGTTTAGTATCAATCCTCTACAATCGGCAGACGCTAACTCCTCAGGCGTATATATACGTAAAGCCTGAGCCATGTCCAGTAAAGACATGTGGCGCATCGAACCGCCTAACAAAAATCTAATAAAAGAACGATCAGTTAAACTAGCTACCCGATCATTCAACTCTATACTACATAACAATTCTTCACACCATACTTTATATACAGGTCTACGCATGGTGAATAAATGTACCCAGTCATTAAAAGTAGAATTACCATACCTCTGTACAAGTAATTCCCTAATTGGCCCGGCTAATTCTACAGCTTCTAAGGGTCCCCATTCTATGACCCTCGGTACCTCAACAACCTTAGAATGAAGAGTATGCAAACCCCTTTGATATTTTGGATAATCTATCCAAAGTCTGTCAAATCTCAGGTTCGGGTGCAACTCTTCCAAGTGCATATCGGAAAAGGTCATGACTGGATGAGGTATATCCTGCTTGTAGTAGTTATCCACCTCCTGTTGTTCCAAATTCTCAGCAGGAGCATTGCGGGCTTGGGATGAAGATTCACCCCTTTCATTCTGCAAAACACATCAAACACAATTTTTGTGCATCCAAATATGCATTAGTGTCAGCAAAATCATCAATCAAAATAATTACAATGACATTATCAATTTATATCAAACTTAAGCTCATTTTCACATTTTTATCAAATCTACACTTTTTCAAATAGCATATACGAAAATGTTCGCCAAGTTCATAAACATTCAACTCAAATAACATGTCAAAATAATCATTACTAGCAATTAAACAAGTCTCAAATGGCATTATCTTTCAAAAATCAAGTTCATGAATTTTAGACTTGAAAAAGTCCACTTTAATTCTCAAAATCATGTTTAAGCTCAAAGTTTGGATCATTTAACTACCTAGACATGTTACACTACTCAATTTAGCAACAATTCATGACAAAAATCGGCCATAACCTGTTTATATCAAAAAGCCCCAAATTTGCTCAAGAACACAAACCCTAGATTATTCAAAATTTGAAGTTTAAGGCTTCTAATCATGTTAAACAGCATCAATCTAGGTTATACAAGCATAATACATAAACAATTTAAGCCTAATTACACTAAAAAGCATCAAAATCAAATTGGGGAAAAAAAATGACTCAAGAACACCTAATTTCGGATTAAATGGTGTTTAGGTGTAGAAATTTACCGTTTTTCTTGAGTAATTCTTAGATAGCATCCTTCTCAACATGATTTTAGCAAAAGATTTGGTGATTAACGGTTAAAAATTGTGATTTTGGGGGTTTTTTCTCGGGTATTTTCGGAGTATTTCGCAGCTATTTTCTGTTTTGGGTGTGTGAAACTGAGCTGTTGCAGCTCTTTATTTTTTTCTGTAATCCGACTCCTCCGCGAGTCGCGGAGATTAACCCTCCAAACTCCGCGAGTCGCGGAGTTTGGTATTTTATTTATTTTTTTTATTTTTATAATCATTAACTTATTAAAACAATTAAGTAATTAATTTTAAAATTTTGTTTCCCTTGTTATTTAGGACGAGGTCGTTTCGGATCGATGTCCTAGTCCGTCCCTCGACAAAATTTTAAAATTTGTCTTTCTGTAGCGATTGTTTTAAAAGCTAAGATTTTTGGGTTTTTTCAATGTTTTTGGCATACTTTAATTCAATAAGATTAAAAATAATGATAATAAAAGTTCTCGTCCCTCCCTCGGGTAAAGCAATTTCGGTTCAAAGACCTAGTCTTCAACTTACGACGAATTTTAAAAATCATATTCTTAACTTAATGAGATAAAGTAAATTTTTGTTTTTAAATTCACACAACTTAAATATAAAATTCAAAATTAATATTAAAAATTCACACCAAACTTAAAATTTGAAATGCATAAAATTAAAAATTCATATTTTAAAAATTAAAAGTTCACACCAATCTTAATTTAAAAATTCATATTATAAATTCACACCAAACTTATATTAATTTTTCAAATATTTACAATTTTAAATATATTGTTTTTACAAAGTTTACAATATTAATTTAAGATTTATATTAATTTTAAAAAAATGGTAAAAATAAAATTAAAAATCTTTTTGTCTTTTTATCCCACTTTAATCAATCAAATATTATCAAAAATATGCGCCCCTCTTTTTGGTAAAGTAATTTCGGTTCCAAGACCTAATTTAACTCATGACGAATTTTTGAAATATTTTGTGTTGATTGATTAAAGTTATTTATACCTTAAGAATAAACGTTAAATTTCGCAGTGATGTAATAAATTTTTGAATGATATCAATAATTTCGGTCGCCAAACCTAATTTTATTCAATACCAATTTACCACTTTTTAGCGAACAAATTAGCGTTTATTATCAAAAGGTTAAAAATAAAAATAAAAATAAAAACTGTACAGACATACCTGTGAAATAGATTTCTTAGTTATATGATCTATCCCATTCATAAGATAGTCGGTTTAATTGGTTTTCCATGGCTACATAGGCGTAACCTCGAGCATTCAGTGTCTTTTCTTCTAAACATATGAACGGTCCGTCTCTGCATAAAGTAACAAATTCGGTATTTGAATAGGTTTGATTATTTGAACATTTACCTCCATGTGACCATTTTCCGCATTTGTGACATCTTTCTAGGTGTCGTGCTCTTCTTTTCGCTGCGGATTTTGATTTTCCTTTACCAAATTGTAACTTATTATCTTCGCATCTGGATTCTTTTCTAACTCCGTCCATTCTTTCTCTGATTACTGATACTATTTCACTTGGGAGTATGTCATTATTACGTTTAGTGATCAAAGCGTGTAGCATTAGACCATGGTTTAGTTCACAGGCAGTCTTCATTTCGTAAAAACCTAAAAAAAAATAAAAATTCAGAATGGGGGGAGAAGACTAGTTCTTTAGGGTCTGCTAGGGAAAGACCATACGTGTTCCATTTTCGAGAACTACACGAAAACAGACAATCTAACTCTAACAAAAATAAATATTATCCTTTAAATACTTGATTCTCCCCACACTTAGTTAGCTGTGGTGTCGAAATTGTGATTAACTTCGTTGTCGACTTCCATCGGACCATGTATGTAATGTTTAACTCTGTGACCATTAACTTTAAATTCAATCCCATTTGAATTTATCAATTCTATCGTTCCATATGGGAAAACTCTTTTGACTATGAATGGTCCAGACCATCTTGATTTCAATTTTCCAGGAAATAGCTTGAATCGTGAATTGAAAAGAAGAACTCTGTCTCCTTCTTTAAATTCTTTTGAACTTCTGATTCTTTTATCATGCCATTTCTTCGTTCTTTCTTTATAGATTAACGAATTTTCGTATGCTTCATGTCTTAATTCTTCTAATTCGTTTAGTTGACTTAATCGTAGACGTCCGGCTTCATGTAAATCAAGATTACATGTCTTCAAAGCCCAAAATGCTTTGTGTTCAATTTCTACTGGAAGATGACATGCTTTTCCATAAACAAGTCTAAAAGGTGTGGTTCCAATTGGAGTTTTGTAGGCTGTTCTAAAAGCCCAGAGTGCATCCTCCAATTTAATGGACCATTCCTTCGGATTTGATCCTACGGTTTTCTCTAGAATACGTTTTAAAGCTCGGTTGGTATTTTCAACTTGTCCACTTGTTTGTGGATGATATGCGGTGGAGATTTTATGAGTTACTCCATATCTTTTAAGAACTTTCTCAAGTTGATTATTACAGAAATGAGTACCCCGATCACTTATTAAAGCTTTCGGTGTTCCAAACCTTGCAAAAAGACGTTTTAAAAAGTTGACTACAACTCGTGCATCGTTAGTTGGGAGAGCTTGTGCTTCCGCCCATTTAGATACATAATCAATGGCTACGAGTATATATAGATTATTATGAGATTTTGGAAATGGACCCATAAAGTCAATACCCCAAATGTCAAATACTTCACATACTTGGATGACATTTTGTGGCATTTCATCACGTTGACTTATTTTTCCGGCCCTTTGACATGCATCACAGGATTTGCAAAGAAGGTGCGCATCTTTGTAAATTGTAGGCCAATAGAATCCAGCATCATAAACTTTTCTTGCTGTTAGTTGAGGCCCATAATGCCCTCCTGTTGGTCCTGTGTGACAATGGTTTAAAATTTTACTAGCTTCATCTCCAAATACACATCGGCGTATTATTCCATCGGGACAACTTTTAAACAGATGTGGATCTTCCCAGAAATAGTGTTTTATATCACTGAAGAATTTCTTTCGTCTTTGGTACGATAATCCTTTTTCAAGGAATCCACAAACTAAGTAGTTTGCATAGTCTGCAAACCATGGAATTTCTTTATAATCTATCTTCAATAGATATTCATCAGGAAAGTTGTCTTGTATGGCCGATTCATTTAGAACTTCTAATTCAGGATTTTCAAGACGAGAAAGATGATCAGCGGCGAGATTTTCTGCTCCTCTTTTATCTCGGATTTCAATATCAAACTCTTGTAAGAGTAAGATCCAACGGATTAATCTTGGTTTAGCATCTTGTTTTGAAAATAGGTATCTAAGAGCAGAATGGTCGGTATAGACCACCGTTTTTGCTAGAACGAGATATGATCGAAATTTGTCAAAAGCAAAGACAATAGCAAGGAGTTCTTTTTCAGTAGTTGTATAGTTCATTTGTGCTCCTTGTAACGTCTTACTAGCATAATATATAGGTTGAAATCGTTTTTCAATCCTTTGTCCTAAAACGGCTCCCATTGCAAAATCACTTGCATCGCACATTAGTTCAAATGGTAGATTCCAATTTGGTGTTATCATGATTGGTGCATTAGTGAGTTTCTCTTTAAGAATATTAAAAGATTTGATACACTCATCTGAAAAGATGAATGGCGCATCCTTTTCTAGGAGTTTATTCATGGGAGTGGCAATTTTAGAAAAATCTTTTATGAAACGTCGGTAAAAACCGGCATGCCCTAGAAAACTCCTAACTCCTCTAACATTGTTGGGATGTGGAAGTTTAGCAATTACATCTACTTTAGCTCTATCCACTTCAATTCCTTCTTTTGAAATTTTATGTCCAAGAACGATGCCTTCTTTAACCATGAAATGGCATTTCTCCCAATTAAGTACTAGATTTGATTTTTCGCATCTAATTAGCATTCGTTCCAGATTAACTAGACATGATTTAAATGTATCACCGAAGACTGAAAAGTCATCCATGAAAACTTCCATGCATTCTTCTATCATGTCATGAAAAATCGCCATCATACACCTTTGAAAGGTTGCAGGGGCGTTACAAAGTCCAAATGGCATGCGTTTGTAAGCAAAAGTACCATAAGGGCACGTGAATGTGGTTTTCTCTTGGTCCTCGGGTAAGGAAGTGGTGGTTGGTATGGTTTAACATAAGGTTTATCCTTAACTGTGTTATCTTCATTAACCTTTTCAACTACCGGTTCTTTTTCCTTATCTTGATCAGGTTGTGGTTCTTGTGGAGTAGGAATAGTTTCATCAGAAGTTACAGGTATTTCAGGTGGTTTAAGTGTTGTACCACTTCTTGTGGTAATGGCTTTAGCTGTTTCATTCCGGGGGTTAGCATTTGTATCACTAGGTAGACTTCCCGGTTTTCTTTCACCTATTAACCTTGCTAGGTTACTCACTTCTTGTTCCAGATTTTGAATAGAAGCTTGTTGATTTCTAAATGCTTGAGCATTTTGTTCATTGGTTTGTTTCTGAGATGTGAAAAACTGCGTTTGAGTTTCAACTAGCTTCGTCATCATATCTTCTAAATTCGGCTTTTTATCATCGGTTTGTTGTGGTGGTTTGTTTTGAAAATTAGGTCTTTGCTGATTATAAGTATTATTGGATACTTGTTGATTGCTAGGACCTTGTTGGTTGTTGTATGGAATATTTCTGTTATAATTCTGGTTTTGATTGTAAATCGGTCTTGGCGGTTGATAATTATTCTGATAATTATTTCCAGGCCTTTGGTTTATGTATGAAATATTCTCTCTTTGTTCCATTGTTAATTCAATACTGAGACAATCTTTTGTCAAATGTGGTCCTCCACACTGCTCACAACTAATTCGTATTGAGTGAATATCTTTAGTCATCTTTTCCATTCGTCTCTCCACAGCATCTATCTTTGCGGAAATGGAATCTAAGTCATGGCTAGAATCGGCTCTAGCTGCTTTAGATGATCTAATGATATCTTTTTCTTGGTGCCACTCATGTGAGTGGGAAGCAGTGTTATCAATAATTTTGTAAGCATCAGTTTCGGTTTTCTTCATAATAGAACCACCAGCTGCTATATCTATGTCTTTCCTTGTAGTGATGTCGCATCCTTGGTAGAATATTTGTACTATTTGACAGGTGTCTAAACCATGTTGCGGACATCCTCTTAACAACTTTCCATATCTTGTCCACGCCTCATATAGAGTTTCATTTGGTTTCTGTGTAAACGTAACAATTTCTGCTTGAAGTCTTACGGCTTTAGATGCAGGAAAGAATTGTTTAAGAAATTTGTCAACTAAAACGTCCCATGTATCGATCGCCCCTTCAGGTAACGATTCCAACCAATCTTTGGCTTCTCCCTTTAAAGTCCAGGGAAATAACATGAGATATATCTGTTCATCCTCCACTTCTCGGATTTTAAATAGTGTGCAGATCCTATTAAAGGTACGTAGATGTTCATTTGGATCTTCCTTCGGCGCACCACTAAATTGGTATTGATTAGTCACCATGTGTAGAATTTGTCCTTTGATTTCATAATCTGGCGCATTAATGTCTGGATGAGTAATTGCGTGACCTTGGCCAGTGCGTTTAGCTCTCATTCGGTCTTCCATACTTAAAGGTTCCAGATTCTCCATAATTGAATTTGTTGAATCGGTATCACTAGATGATTCTGATTTAATGGTTCGTTCCTCAACAATCTCTGTTTGAATGATTTGTGGCTCCGGAGGAAAGTTTAATGGTTCAGGATCTACGAACCGTTCCTGAATATTTTCCGGATTCTCAATTGTGAGGTTGGTTTCAAAAAATGAATTATCGGAAATTTGAACTGAAGTACTTGGTCTACTGGATGACGATTCTAAAGAAAAATCAACGGCAGTTATATTTGCTAAATGTCTTGATCGAGTTACAGGTGGTGAACGTACAAAAGGTGATGAACGTCTTGCTCGGTGCATTCACTGAATATCCTATTAGTTTTTAAAAGGAAAGAAAAATTATAATAAGTTATCCAATCAATAGACTTTTCTGATTTTGCCCACGTTTCGAATAGCCAAAAGATGCAGCAGAGGGGCAGGATTCGTTTGGTCTCAATATAATTGAGGACTGTTTGGCTCCAATAACCCGGTCTACGTACAAATCCAACTATTACTACGAACCAGAAAATTTTGATGTCTATTAATTTAACCACTTAAAATAAATTTTCGTAATTTTAAGAAATTTAGATAAGAAGTAGAATAAAAATCTATGTCCTAAAACTAGAATAGCGAGAAATAAGAAAGAAAAAGAGTTCGTCGAAAAAGGTCGAAAAAGAAAAAATGGTTGAAAAATAAAAGGTGACGGAAAAATAAAAGAAACTTATCAAAACTTAAAAATACTTAACTAACCTAACCTTATTACTACAACTAACTTAAAATTATAATCGCAAATTGATATTACTAATTGGAATGATAATTGATACATAGTAAAAAGTCGTCTAAAAATATTAAAGCTTACAGGAAAAACTAAATCCCAAATGAAAATAACTTAAAAAGAAACTAAAACTTAAAAAGGCGTCGCAAAATTCTAGAGTACCTAAATCTTAGTCTAAAGAAAAAGCACTTAAGGAATTCTACGGCAAAGCCTAAAAATCTAGGAGTAAAAATGACTATGGCAAAAACTAAGTTTAAAATTAAATATGAGCGAAAAATACAAATATTACGCTACAATGAATAAAAAGGGACAAAATATAAAAATATACAAAAAGTTGTAAAAAGTACAATTTTTATAAAAATATTATTTTTATATTATTTATTTAATAAAACTATTAATTTTACAATTTAATTAAACTAATTAATACTAAATACATAAATTAAATAAAAAGTAAAAGTTAAAATAAAACTAATAATAATAATAATAATTATTAGGGTTAAATAATAATAATAATTAATTAATACCCGTAATTAATGCTCGATTAGGGTTTTTTTGTCGCCTGTCAGAAAGTCTCCGCGAGTCGCGGCAATTAAAGCATCAAACCCCGCGAGTCGCGGGGTTCCAGAATTCAGCTGACAGGTTTAAATATTCGACGCGTTTTTTCTTTATTTATTTATTTATTTTTTTTTATTTTCTGTTTTCTGTTTTTAAATATATAAAAGATATTAAAATAAAACTTATATTTTTATAAACTAAACTAAAAATAAAGAAACTTATAAAACTTAAATATTTAACAAAATCTTAAAAATACTTATATTTTTGTTTTTCTTTTTATATTTTTGAATAATTAAAACGTATTTTTATAAAAACGAATTTTAATAAAAGTTAACTAAAAATCTTCTTTTTTTTTATATTAGCGTTGCGCTTCCGGCGTTTAAGAGTGTCCCCGGCAGCGGCGCCAAAAATACTTGATGTCAAAGCTAAGGTATACGAAATAGTTTATATTTTACTAGGAAAAACTATTAAATACGATACAATTTTACACAAGATATTTATTTATTTATAGAATGGATATACTTAAACCTTGCTACAACACTTATAGGCAGTGTACCTAATCGTACAGTAGTGTAGTTTTTAGTAAGTCCGGTTCGTTCCACAGGGAAATCTTTAAACAAAGCGTAACGCTATATTAGTTTACTTTTATAAAAATACAAACATATATATAAGTAATATTATTATTATAAAGGGGGGTTTTTACCGTTTAATGACCGGTTTGTCGATTTTAAAACTTTATTCGCAGTTAAAACCAAATGTAAAATATTAAAAATAAATACAAGACTTAAATTAAAGCGTAAAGTAAATAACGATAATGAAATTGCGAATAATAAAAGTGCGATAAAATAAACTTGCGATAATTAAAGAGTACGATAATTAAAAGTGCAATTAAATAAAATAACAATAAAAATGCGATAATTAGAAGTGCAATTAAATATAAAATAAAGGAAATTAAATATGAAATAAAAGAATTATGCTTATTTAAACTTCCGTAATCATGATGTTCGACGTGTTGATTTTAGTTTTATGCCCATGGGTTAATTGTCCTTTGTCCTGGATTATTTAATATGTCCGTCTGGTTTTTGTCCATAACAGTCCATCAGTCATAAATATAAAGTGCGAGTGTCCTCGTCAAATTAATCTTATACCCGAAGTTAAATATTCCAACTAATTGGGGATTCGAATTGTAACAAGGTTTTAATACTTTGTTTAATGAATACACCAGGTTATCGACTGCGTGTAAACCAAGGTTTTACTACTTTGTTAACAATTACACCAATTAACCTTGAATGTAATTTCACCCCTGTTTTAATTATTCTAGTGGCTATTAATCCATTCCCGTGTCCGGTTAAATGAACGATTATTCGTACATATAAATACCCCGCCCATCGTGTCCGATTGAGTGTATATGGTAAATTATAGGGACGCCCAATTGTAAATCTTTATATTAACATTAACAAACTTTCATTTAGTTAAACAAATATAAAGCCCATTAATAGCCCATAGTCTAATTTCAACAAGTGTCGTTCTTTTGTCCAAACCCCAATTATGGTACAAAGCCCAATTACCCAATTTTAGTAATTAGCCCAACATCATGATTACTTCGTTTTAAATAAGCATAATAATAACTTAGCTACGAGACATTAATATAAAAAGGTTGAACATAACTTACAATGATTAAAAATAGCGTAGCGTTACACGGACAGAATTTCGACTTACACCCTTACAACATTCGCTAACATACCCTTATTATTAGAATTAAAATTAAAATTAAAATATAAATTATATATATATATATATATATCGTTTACATATGATAAGAAGAAAAAAAAAGATTATTATTTGCGATCAGAATTCGGTTGGCTTTATAGGGATTTTCGATTTTTGGGGCTCCGCGACTCGCGGTGAATTTTGCCTTCAAACTCCGCGAGTCGCGGAGGTTACTTTTACAGCTCAGAGGAGTTTGGCTCTTTGTTTACCGACGGTTTATAATATATATATAATTAATATAATTAATTATATATTATATTATATTTATATACATAGTTAACTTGTAATTTTTAGTCCGTTGCGTCGAGCGTTAAGAGTTGACTCTGGTCCCGGTTCCGGATTTTCGAACGTCCTTGCGTACAATTTTATATTTTGTACTTTGCGTTTTGAATCTTGTACTCTTGTAATTTCGAGACGTTTCTTATCAATAATTGGAACCTCTTTGATTGTCTTTTGTTCTTTTGAGCTTTTTGGTCGTTTGCGTCTTCAATTCATCGAATCTGTCTTTTGTCTTCACCTTTTATTATTTAAACGAATATCACTTGTAAATAGAACAATTGCAACTAAAAGCTTGTCTTTCTTGAGGAATAATGCTATGAAATATATGTTCGTTTTTAGCATTATCAGTCATTCATGACATATTTCAAAAGATGTTGCATTCGAGTCGTTGGGTTTATCAAGATTATTAATTAGTCAATTATAGTTGGACATATTCTAACGACCCGTCCTAATCTACAAGGACGAATACATTACATTTGGTTACATCGCGAGGTACTTGACCTCTATATGATACATTTTACAAACATTGCATTCGTTTTTGAAAAGACAATCTTTCATTACATCGAAAGTTGATGGCATGCATACCATTTTATAATATATCTAAGTATAATTGACTTAATAATAATCTTGATGAACTCAACGACTCGAATGCAACGTCTTTTGAAATATGTCATGAATGACTCCAAGTAATGTCTCTAAAATGAGCAAGTGCATAGCGGAAGATTTCTTTCATACCTGAGAATAAACATGCTTTCGAGTGTCAACCAAAAGGTTGGTGAGTTCATTAGTTTAACATAAATAATCATTTCTATCATTTTAATAGACCACAAGATTTTCATTTCCAGTTCTCATAAATGTACGTCCCATGCATAGAGACAAAAATAATCATTCATATGGATTGAACACCTGGTAACCGACATTAACAATATGCATATAAGAATATCCCCATCATTCCGGGATCCGCCTTCGGACATGATATAAATTTCGAAGTACTAAAGCATTTGGTACTTTGGATGGGGCTTGTTGGGCCCAATAGATCTATCTTTAGGATTCTCGTCAATTAGGGTGTCTGTTCCCTAATTCTTAGATTACCAGACTTAATAAAAAGAGGCATATTCGATTTCGATAATTCAACCATAGAATGTAGTTTCACGTACTTGTGTCTATTTTGTAAATCATTTAAAAAACAGTGCATGTATTCTCAGCCCAAAAATATATAATGCAAAAGCAATTAAAAAGGGAGCAAATAAAACTCACGCATATAAATATTGTAAAACAGTTAATAAAGCATTTGCATGTATTCTCAGCCCAAAAACGTAAAGAGTAAAAGGGAGCAAATGAAACTCACTATAATGTATTTTGTAGTAAAAATACATATGACGACATTGAACAATGCAGGGTTGGCCTCGGATTCACGAACCTATATCATTCATATATCTATTAAGACATATACTTGTAATCGAACAAATATATTTATTTATATTATTATTAGTGATGTAATTTATATATATAGTAGACTAATAGGTTCATTATATATATTTTCATTATATATATAGATATATTAGTATAGTTAAGTTATGTGTATTAAATATATATTTATATATAAAATCTTTATTTTTATGTTTATAATTTTAATAACGTCTTTAAAACTTTTATTTTTCATAATCGTAATTATTTTAATAATAATGGCATAGATAATACTGATATCAATAATAATGATAGTTTTAGTAAAAATAATACTAATAATAATAATGGTAATTTTTAATAGTTTTAATAGAAATTTTCAGTAATTATACAATATCACTAATATTAATGTTTAAATGATAAGTCTATTAATGATACTTTGTAATATTAATAATAATGATGATAATACTAATAATAATACCTATGTGGATGATAATAATAACACTAACAATTATAAAATGTTACAAGTACTAATATTAATGAAAATAATAATAATTTGTATCATTCTCATAATAATAATAATAATCATAATCATAATTATAATAATAAATTATAGTCTTTATAATAATACTTGTATTAGTAATAATAAGTATTCTAAAAATAACCATAATAATAATAATCACAATACTAATAATAATAATAATTTTGGTAATGAAATCTACCTTCCAAAGCCTTTCTAAAAAAATATGCCCTGAACCGGGTTTGAACTAGAGACCTCCCGCTCACCCGTAAACACACTTAACCATTCCCTCTGTCTTGTTTATCTAATTTATAAGGCAACCCAAACTATATATCTAGTATTTCATTTAGCCATGTTCATCATCTTCTTCACCAAGTTTAAAATTAAACGGGGGCAAAAACTCAACAACAATCGAACGGGTTTTCATTTATGACTTGTAAACAACATGAAACAAAAAAAAATGTGTTCATGATATAAAAAAAAATGAGAAAAAAAAACAAAAAAAATCCTACTGCTTGCGAGTAGCTAGAAAAAAAAATTTTGTTTTCAATTTTGAGTTCGTTTTTGGACAATCTTTACAACATGAAACATGTTTCAAATCATTCCTAAAATCTATCAAAATCATCAATTGAACTTAAAACATCAAAACAAGCTCTAATTTCTCCAAGAACAAAACAGTTGACTTTTGACAATTTAACTTTGACTCGCAAATTCGAATTCGTTATTAAGAATTGAAACTTTTGATTTTGCAGGAAGTTTAAGTAAATGATTCCTAACAACTCTGCATTTTTAGTTTTTGAAATTTGTTTCGAATTTACGTTAGTGTATATTACTGTGAAGAACTCAAGAACTCAAAAATTGATTTTTAGATTAAGAGTGTTGTAGGTTATGATTACAACATGAATTTGTTGCAAATGATTCCTATAATCTTTATGGATCATCAAATTAACTGGAGATATCAAAACAAACTCGAATTTGATTCAAGAACACTTAGTTGACTTTGAAAACCAAAACTTTGACTCTCAAATTAGAAATTGATAGAAAGAATTGAAGATTGAAAACTTACAGATAGTTTAGATAGACGATTCCTAACAAGACTGCATTATTACATTTTGGAAATTCATTCGAAATCAAAATATGGTGAAAAAGATGAATGTACAAAGTGTCGAGCTTATTTTTGGTTTTCTATCTTTCTCAAATGCATATATCTATATAAAAAATAATTTTTATTCTGTAATGTACCTTGAAATTGACAGATAACAAATTGTAGACAAGAAACAAAAATTGATAAAGGTTGAGAGTGATCTGCAACTGATTTTGGAAACTGTCTGTGTACTATCCTTTTTTTATATATCATTAATATTAATATTAATAATTAATAAATATATATATATATATTAATAATAATAATTCTTTTAATATTATTAATACAAATAATAATAGTATTATAAAGAACAAGAATGATGATATTTATTAATCATAATGTTTATAATAATAATATTAATATTAATAATAACATTACTGATAATAATAATACTAATAATACTAATATTAATATTAGTATTGAAAATAACAATAATATTACTAATACAACTAATTATTAACTTGTAATTACATTTAATATACTAACCTTGCATATTATTAATTATGTAATACTTATTTTATATAATAACACATTTAAATATTTAATATATATATATATATATATATATATATATATATATATATATATTTACATATTTATTTACACACTATCGTTCGTGAATCATCGGTCATAGTCGAAGGGTAAATGTTATCCATGTAAACAGTTCAAAAATTCTGATACTCACATTACAGACTTTGCTTATCGTGTCGAAATCATATAAAGATTAAGTTTAAATTTAGTCAGAAATTCCCGGGTCGTCACAGTACCTACCCGTTAAAGAAATTTCGTCCCGAAATTTGAGTGAGGTGGTCATGGCTAACAATAAAAATGTTTTCATGACGAATATGAGTTGATAAATAGAGTTTTATCGTCATTGAGTAATATGGATAAAACAATTCGTTTAGGTGAAGTGTACGAGTGAAGCTATCACAAAATAGTGAAATGAGAAAGACAAGTTTCATCATAACTTTTGACTAGTCATGGTTGAATTTCAGAATTCAAGGGATTCAAAAGAAAATCTTAGAAATCTACAAGATCTGATTCTTCGAGGTTTAAGGAAATTAGGATCTCTTTAATTAAATGCGATGATCTATTTCGATTGCCCTATTGGATATTTTTACTATATATCCACCCTCTTTGTTTTCTTATTTCCACAGCTCCCAACTTCTATTCTTCCTCCCTCAATTCATAGTTTAAAACATTCGTCAATATGCTTCATCCGGTTCTGATTCTTTATATACTCTTAACTTTCATATCTGTTATTCTTCTTTTTCATCTACCACCGAAGGATTTTATTTACTTTTACTATTACCTTGGGGTTATAGTATTTTTAATTCTCCCGTGCCTTTACGTTGCAATACGTATTGATATGCACGGTTTGTAATTTACGTGTTATTGTCGAGTTTCATATTTTCTTACATATTTAAAGATTCCATACTTTCGTCTCCTCTTCTCGACTTTAAGTCAAGCGAATAATGGTCTAGAATTTGTCGGTATGGATTTCGAAATGAGCATAGTTAATGTTCTAAGAAGGAATTTGTAATGGCACGATCTTGATTTGTCAAATTACCAGAATACCTCGGAAAAGACCGAATCATCAAGAAAAATATTTTCTTGATATGTTTAGAGGTTAAGTAGAATACAAGAGTCGTGTAACATGGCACATGATGATGTCATGATCTGTGAATCATCACGTTCCATTTAGAAACTCAGCATGGCTTACTGTAATATAATCACGTTGATCAAATGTCATTATATTATACTAACTCATGCTTCAGTTCCCAACACTACTTCAAAATCATTTATATTTTATACTCGAAGGTTTTAGAATTTAGAAACTAAAATAGTTTCTTTTATGATGTAACACAGATAACACGAAGAGATAACCAATTTCGGATAAGAAGAGTTATGAAAATATCCTCAAAAATATCAAAGATATTTATGATGATATTTTCAGAATTTCTAAGATCGAAGGTTGATGAAGAAAGATTTTCCACAAGATTTAATATGAGTATAGAGCAAGGTTTTCTCTAAAGATTTCATTGGATATAGAATTATCTGGATTCTTTGAATATAGGGTTTGGTCCTTGTATTTGTCCTTTGCCTCCTTCATGGTTAGCTCAATCCGTTTTCCAGTTCCAACTTTTCTGAGCTTTTCCAACATGCTATTCTTTATTATCAAACTTCTGGCAGTTAAAATCATCCACAGTTTTTGTTGCTTCATTCAACTTTTCAAAATTCAGAGCATTAATTCAGAGACTGGGTGCTTTTCAGAATTTCAGAATGAAAGATCATAGTTCTAAGAGATAAATATTATATGGATACATATAACTGTTGATGTGGAAACGTTGCGAGACTCAAAATACAGATTTGCTGATTCCCGGTAATTGGTATGACAATTCTTGTTACAGGATGCGGATGAGTACATGATGAGACTTCAACAGATAAATATAGTGATTTGTCGGAGAGATTTAAGCCAAGGAGCAACGAGGTTGCTGGTACGTCTGCTGGTAATATGATGGAATATAAAAGGTTCCCCGGTAACAATAAAAGAGCACGCATATATATCAAGGTTATAATAAGGTTGTTTAGAACGAAAAATTCGAAGTTGACTTGTTGAAGCTGTGATAAATTTGGCTATTTTGGAAAGGGATTGTAAAGTTATTTTCAGTAATAACAACGCTAAAGAAGCTAGTACAGATACGTTTTAAACATTTACTCGGGTTCCGAGTGTTTTCAGGTGCATAACTATATGCATCAATCTTTTCTTCCGTAGATGAAGTGCGGTTGGTTCATCCTCTCGATTGAGGTATTTCCAAAAATCATGAAAGGTTTGAACACAGATTGGAATCGTCAAGATACAAATGAAGTTTAAGATGAAATCAAGTGGCAACTTGAAGAATTGTTTAGTTTCATATGTTATAGTCAATATTTTAATTCATTTTAATTGTCCAATGTTGGTAGTCCACAGTTGATAGTCCACAGTTAGCAATTCAATAATTCATATATAGTTTAATATGTAATATTCGAATTAATTAATATGTATCGTGACCCGTATTCGTCTCAGACTCGATCACAACTCAAACTATATATATTATTGTAGAATCAACCTCAACCCTGTATAGCTAACTCCTAGCATTACTGCATATAGAGTGTCTATGGTTATTCCAAATAATATATATAGATGCGTCGATATGATATGTCAAAACCTTGTATACGTGTCCCAATATTTAAAGTGCGTAAAAATAAATAACAGAAAATTAAATGACGATAAATAAAGTGCGTAAAGTAAATAACAGAAATTAAATGACGATAAATAAAATTGCGAGAATGTAAATTGCGATAATTAAATTGCGATAAATAAATTGTAATACGGAATTAACAGTTAGCTAGGAACAGTTAGCTAGGATTTCGTTAGCGTGAATTCTTAATAGAATTTCTCATAGTTAATTCGTTTGTTTCTAACAAATTTTATTTTTGTTCAATGTTTTCTTCATTATGCCACTTGTTGGATTCTTATAGATCAAAATCCAAATATGAAATTGAATTAAAATAGTTATTCTGCGGTGAACAGACACGTATATCGGTGAGTGTAAATAGGATAGTAAATGACTGTTGAATCAGCTTTGACGAATGTACAGTGTAACTTATTAAGGTGAAATCTAAATATTCCTCGGGTATTACCTACCCGTTAAAATATTTTCACCATTGACAGTTTGTACAAAAGAATTTTTAATTACAATCTTTATGAAAACATATATACATATATATTTTCTTCAGATGTAATCATGGATTTAATGAGTCAATATGATATCAAACTCATTTAATTTACCGTTAGAGCAAGAACATATAATCTCTAAAACATTAGAGATTACATAATCACCATGTTGAACGAAGATAAATGATGTAGAACAATTTGCAGATTGATGATTATGCTCGAGGTACATAATGAGATGTTGAGGTGTGTGATGTTGAACTTGGGTTGTTGGTGGTACTGGTGTTGCCGGTGCTGTTGCTGAAACTGGTAGGTTTTGCACTACGTTTTCCAAATTGATTACTCGATCGCGAAGTTCGTTGACTTATTCTATTATTCTGGGATGATTTTCGGTCGAAACGAATGGCTGAATAAGGTTTAGAATTGTGGATAGAATATAATCGTGATGAGCTACCCTGGAAATGAGGCTGAAAATGGTGTTTCGGATAGGTTCGCTAGTAAGTGCTTCAGGTTCCTTGCCAAGTGGGCAATTTGGTTGGTGGAAAGGATCGCCTTCTTCGCGTCTCCATTGATTAAGTCGACTACGAACACATCAGATGAATTGGGGATGGCTGATTGATTGATTCCTTCTGGTGACACCGCTTTCGGAGCTTAGGTGAATGTCCATGTAGGAATAGCTGTCGGACTAACTATCGGAATAGCTATCGAAATCTGAGGGACTCGAACTGGTTGAGGGATTCATCTCATACGATCAGATGAGGATTTTCGATAAGAAATAGATTATATGATGTAGATTAGTACCCTGCAATATATAATTTACATATGCATATATAGTACTAAAATCCCATAAGTTACGGAGGAATCTACGGAAGCTGTCAGGTAAAGGTAACAATAACAGATACACTAAGATATGAATTTATCTATACACTGTCTATACAATAGAGGTAGCAAGACGTGTCTAGACTTTAAGGATGATAAGCAAATAATTTTTCGACACTAAATGATAAGCAAAACTTTTGACATGCAGACACAGTCGAAGTCCAGACTCACTAATGCATCTAAACAACTATCAGTTAGACACACTAATGCAAGACCTGGTTCGCTAAGACCACCGCTCTGATACCAACTCTAACGACCCGTCCTAATCCACAAGGACGAATACATTACATTTGGTTACATCGCGAGGTACTTGACCTCTATATGATACATTTTACAAACATTGCATTCGTTTTTGAAAAACAATCTTTCATTACATCGGAAGTTGATGGCATGCATACCATTTTATAATATATCTAAGTATAATTGACTTAATAATAATCTTGAAGAACTCAACGACTTGAATGCAACGTCTTTTGAAATATGTCATGAATGACTCCAAGTAATGTCTCTAAAATGAGCAAGTGCATAGCGGAAGATTTCTTTCATACCTGAGAATAAACATACTTTTGAGTGTCAACCAAAAGGTTGGTGAGTTCATTAGTTTAACATAAATAATCATTTCTATCATTTTAATAGACCACAAGATTTTCATTTCCAGTTCTCATAAATGTACATCCCATGCATCGAGACAAAAATAATCATTCATATGGATTGAACACCTGGAAACCGACATTAACAATATGCATATAAGAATATCCCCATCATTCCGAGATCCTCCTTCGAACATGATATAAATTTTGAAGTACTAAAGCATCCGGTACTTTGGATGGGGCTTGTTGGGCCCAATAGATCTATCTTTAGGATTCGCGTCAATTAGGGTGTCTGTTCCCTAATTCTTAGATTACCAGACTTAATAAAAAGGGGCATATTCGATTTCGATAATTCAACCATAGAATGTAGTTTCACGTACTTGTGTCTATTTTGTAAATCATTTATAAAACAGCGCATGTATTCTCAGCCCAAAAATATACAATGCAAAAGCAATTAAAAAGGGAGCAAATGAAACTCACGCATATAAATATTGTAAAACAGTTAATAAAGCATTTGCATGTATTCTCAGCCCAAAAACGTAAAGAGTAAAAGGGAGCAAATGAAACTCACTATAATGTATTTTGTAGTAAAAATACATATGACGACATTGAACAATGCAGGGTTGGCCTCAGATTCACGAACCTATATCATTCATATATCTATTAAGACATATACTTGTAATCGAACAAATATATTTATTTATATTATTATTAGTGATGTAATTTATATATATAGTAGACTAATAGGTTCATTATATATATTTTCATTATATATATATAGATATATTAGTATAGTTAAGTTATGTGTATTAAATATATATTTATATATAAAATCTTTATTTTTATGTTTATAATTTTAATAACGTCTTTAAAACTTTTATTTTTCATAATCGTAATTATTTTAATAATAATGGCATAGATAATACTGATATCAATAATAATGATAGTTTTAGTAAAAATAATACTAATAATAATAATGGTAATTTTTAATAGTTTTAATAGAAATTTTCAGTAATTATACAATATCACTAATATTAATGTTTAAATGATAAGTCAATTAATGATACTTTGTAATATTAATAATAATGATGATAATACTAATAATAATTCCTATGTGGATGATAATAATAACACTAACAATTATAAAATGTTACAAGTACTAATATTAATGAAAATAATAATAATTTGTATCATTCTCATAATAATAATAATAATAATCATAATCATAATTATAATAATAAATTATAGTCTTTATAATAATACTTGTATTAGTAATAATAAGTGTTCTAAAAATAACCATAATAATAATAATCACAATACTAATAATAATAATAATTTTGGTAATGAAATCTACCTTCCAAAGCCTTTCTAAAAAAATATGCCCTGAACCGGGTTTGAACTAGAGACCTCCCGCTCACCCGCAAACACACTTAACCATTCTCTCTGTCTTGTTTATCTGATTTATAAGGCAACCCAAACTATATATCTAGTATTTCATTTAGCCATGTTCATCATCTTCTTCACCAAGTTTAAAATCAAACGGGGCAAAAACTCAACAACAATCGAACGGGTTTTCATTTATGACTTGTAAACAACATGAAACAAAAAAAAAATGTGTTCATGATATAAAAAAAATGAGAAAAAAAAAACAAAAAAATCCTACTGCTTGGTCGTAGCTAGAAAAAAAAAAAATTTTGTTTTCAATTTTGATTTCGTTTTTGAACAATCTTTACAACATGAAACATGTTTCAAATCATTCCTAAAATCTATCAAAATCATCAATTAAACTTAAAACATCAAAACAAGCTCTAATTTCTCCAAGAACAAAACAGTTGACTTTTGACAATTTAACTTTGACTCGCAAATTCGAATTCGTTATTAAGAATTGGAACTTTTGATTTTGCAGGAAGTTTAAGTAAATGATTCCTAACAACTCTGCATTTTTAGTTTTTGAAATTTGTTTCGAATTTACGTTAGTGTATATTACTGTGAAGAACTCAAGAACTCAAAAATTGATTTTTAGATTAAGAGTGTTATAGGTTATGATTACAACATGAATTGTGTTGCAAATCATTCCTATAATCTTTATGGATCATCAAATTAACTGGAGATATCAAAACAAACTCGAATTTGATTCAAGAACACTTAGTTGACTTTGAAAACCAAAACTTTGACTCTCAAATTAGAAATTGATAGAAAGAATTGAAGATTGAAAACTTACAGATAGTTTAGATAGACGATTCCTAACAAGACTGCATTATTACATTTTGGAAATTCATTCGAAATCAAAATATGGTGAAAAAGATGAATGTACAGAGTGTCGAGCTTATTTTTGGTTTTCTATCTTTCTCAAATGCATATATCTATATAAGAAATAAATTTTATTCTGTAATGTACCTTGAAATTGACAGATAACAAAATTGTAGACAAGAAACAAAAATTGATAAAGGTTGAGAGTGATCTGCAACTGATTTTGGAAACTGTCTGTGTACTATCCTTTTTTATATATCATTAATATTAATATTAATAATTAATAAATATAAATATATATATTAATAATAATAATTGTTTTAATATTATTAATACAAATAATAATAGTATTATAAATAATAAGAATGATGATATTTATTAATCATAATGTTTATAATAATAATATTAATATTAATAATAACATTAATGATAATAATAATAATACTAATAATACTAATACTAATATTAGTATTGAAAATAACAATAATATTACTAATACAACTAATTCTTAACTTGTAATTACATTTAATATACTATCCTTGCATATTATTAATTATGTAATACTTATTTTATATAATAACACATTTAAATATTTAATATATATATATATATATATATATATATATATATATATATATATATATATATATATACATATTTATTTACACACAATTCTTTCGTGAATCATCGGACATAGTCGAAGGGTAAATGTTATCCATGTAAACAGTTCAAAAATTCTGATACTCACATTACAGACTTTGCTTATCGTGTCGAAATCATATAAAGATTAAGTTTAAATTTAGTCAAAAATTCCCGGGTCATCACACATATTATGAAATGGGATGCATGCCGTCAACTTTCGATGTAAATAAAGTTTGTCTTTTAAAAACGAATGCAACGTTTGTAAAATGTATCATATAGAGGTCAAATACCTCGCGATGTAATCATATGTTATTGTATTCGTCCTTATGGATTAGGATGGGCCGTCTCATGTGGTATCAGAGCGGTGGTCTTAGCGAACCAGGTCTGCATTAGTGTGTCTAACTGATAAGTCGTTAGGATGCATTAGTGAGTTTGGACTTCGACCGTGTCTGCATGTCAAAAGTTTTGCTTATCATTTTTGTCAGAAATTTCCTGCTTATCATTCTTAGTCTAGACACATCGTATTGCATTGATTGCATGAATAGTGTATAGATAAAATTCATATCTTAGCGTATCTGTTACTGTAAACTTTGCCTGACAGCTTCCGTAGATTCCTCCGTAATTTATGAGATTTTAGTATTATATATGCATATATAAATTATGTATTACAGGGTACTAATCTACATCCTATAATCTATTTCTTATTGAAAATCCTTCATCTAATCGTACGAGATGAATCCCTCAACCAGTTCGAATTCCTAGGATTTCGACAGCTATTCCGACAAGGATGTTCACCTAAGCTCCGGAAGCAGCGTCACCAGAATGAATCAACCAATCAGTCATCCCCAATTCATTTGATGGGTTTGTAGTCTACTTAATCATTGGAGACAAAAAGAAGGTGATCCTTTCCATCAACCAAATTCACCTCTTGGCGAAGAACCTGAAGCAGTTACCGGCGAACCTATCTGAAACACCATTTTCAGCCTCATTTCCAGGATATCTCGCAATGATTATATGATATCCCAAATTCTAAACCTTATTCATCCGCTCGTTTCGACCGAAAATCATCCCGAAATAATGGAATAAGTCAACGAGCTTCGTGCTCGAGTAATCAATTTAGAAAATATGGTGCAAAATTTACCAACTTCAACAACATCATCGGCACCAACAGTACCATCTATAACAGCACCAGTATCATCAAAAATCCATGCCTCAACATCTCATTCAGTACCTCGAGTATAATCATCGTTCTACGTATCGTTCTACATCATTTATCTTAGTATGACATGGCGATTATGTAATCTCTAATGTTTTAGAGATTATATATATTCTTGTTCTAACGGTAAATCAAATGAGTTTAATATCATATTAACTCATTAAATCCATGATTACATCTGAAGAAAATATATATGTATATATGTTTTCATAAAGATTGTAATTAAAAATTCCTTTGTACAAACTGTTAATGGTGAAAATATTTTAACGGGTAGGTAATACCCGAGGAATATTTAGATTTCACATTAATAAGTTACACTGTACATTCTTTCAAATCTGATTCAACAGTCATTTACTATCCTATTTACATCCACTGATGCACGTATCCATTCACCATAGAATAACCATTTTCATTCAATTTCATATTTAGATTTTGACCTATCAAAATCCGACAAGTGGCATAATGAAGAAAACATTGAACAAAATAAAATTTGTTAGAAACAAAAAAATTAACTATGAGAAATTTTGTTAAGAATCCACGCTAACAAAATCCTAGCTAACTGTTCCTAGCTAACTGTTAATTCCTTATTGTACATTTAATTATCGCAAATTATTTTATCGCAATTTAATTCTCGCAATTTTATTTATTGTCATTTACATTCTGCTATTTATTTTACGCACTTTATTTATCGTCGTTTAAATACTATTATTTACGCATTTTAAATATCGGGACACGTATACAAGGTTTTGACATATCATATCGACGCATCTATATATATTATTTGGAATAACCATAAACACTCTATATGCAGTAATGATAGAGTTAGCTATACAGGGTTGAGGTTGATTCTATAATAATATATATACTTTGAGTTGTGATTGAGTCTGAGACATGTACACGGGTCACGATACGTATTAATTAATTCAAATATTATATATTAAACTATATATGAATTATTGGACTGTTAACTGTGGACTATCAACTGTGGACTAATAACATTGGACAGTTAAAATGAATTAAAATATTGATTATAACATATGAAACTAAACATTTCTTCAAGTTTGCCACTTGAATTCATCCTAAACCTCATTTGTATCTTGACGATTATAATCTGCGATTCAAACCTTTAATCGATAGAATGAACCAACCGCACTTCATCTACGAAAGAAAAGATTGATGCATATAGTTGTGCACCTGAAAATTCTCGGAAACTGAGTAAACATTTAACACGTATATGTACTAGCTCCTTTGGCGCTGTTATTACCGAAAATA
Organism: Rutidosis leptorrhynchoides; assembly: GCF_046630445.1. Lineage (NCBI taxonomy): Eukaryota > Viridiplantae > Streptophyta > Magnoliopsida > Asterales > Asteraceae > Rutidosis > Rutidosis leptorrhynchoides. The sequence continues at coordinate 477,156,142 of NC_092334.1, read as the reverse complement.
ACATTTCAACTCTTTTTCAAATTAGCCAATTTTGTCACAGCTTCAGCAAATCAACTTTGACTTCCATTCGAAACAACCTTATTATAACCTTGATATACATGCGTGCTCTTTCATTGTTACCGGGGAACCTTTTATATTCCACCATATTACCATCAGCGTTTAATCATCTAAAAACACAATTCTCTTGAAACCACCTCGGATTGATAATCGATGATTCATATATGGTAGCATTAAATGCAGAGGAAACAGCACAATTATAAATGGTCTAAACGGCCAAAAGTTTGATAATAAAGAATGGAAGGTTGGGAACGCTAGATAGAAAATTTAGTACTGAAAAACGGATTGAGCTAATCCCGAAGGAGACCGAGGAGAAATACAAGGACCAAACTTTATATTTAAAGAATCCAGATGATTCAGTGACTGCTGAAGTCTTTAGTAATATCTTGCTCCTTATTCTAACCTTTGTGGATAATATTCTTCACAATCCTCTGATCTTAGACATTCTAAGATATCATCATATCTTTCATTATAAATATCCTCCATATTTCTGAAGATATTTTCATAACTATTCTTATCTGAAATCATTAATCTCTTCGTGCTATCAGTGTTACATCATATAAGAAACTGTTAGTTTCTATATTCTGTAAACTTTCGAGTTTAAACTATGAATATTTTTGAAGTAGTATTGGGAACTGATGCATTAGTTAGTATAATATAATGACATTTGATCAACGTGATTATATTACAGTAAGTCATGCTGAGTTTCTAATGGAGCGTGATGATTCACAGACCATAACGTCATCATGTGCCATGTTACATGGCTCTTACATTCTATCTAATATATAAACATATCAAGAACATAATTTCTTGAGAGTTTTATCGTTTATCTTGAACTTCTGGTAATTTAACCAATCAAGATCGTGCTATTACCATTTCTTTCTTAGGACATTAGTCATGTTCATTCCGAAATTCATAACTACGAATTCTGGACCATTACTTGTTGTACTTAGAGTCGAGAAGAGAATAAAAAGGCAAAGAGCTACGAGATATAAGGGAAAATATAAAGCCCAATGACAACACCGAAATTACAAACCGGGGATATTAATACGAATAGCAATATAAAGGCACGGTAGAATTAAGAATAGTATGAGTAATAGTAGAAGTAAACAGATTTTTTTTAGTGAAAGATTGAAGAGAAGGATGAAAGAAATGATAATTAGGAAAAATATCAAGGATTAGAAGTGGATTAAACATTTTCACAATCTTTTAGATGTATGAACTAAGAAAGAAAGTATGGGAATGGTGAGAATAATGGATCAAAAGAGTTTAATTTATAATGGAAATATCAGACAGAGTAATCGAGGCAGATCACTGTATTTAATTATAGAGATCTTAATTCCCTTATTCACCGAAGAATCAAATCTTTAGATTTCGAAGATTTTCTTTAAATCCCTTGAATTCCGGAAAAATCAACCGTGATTCCGTCAGAAGTTAAGACGAATGTTGATTTCTTCATTTCAATCTTTTGTGACAGCTTCACTCGTACGCTTCACATAATCGAATCATTTTATCTACATTAATCAATAATTATGAAACTCTATTTATCAACTCATATTTGTCATGAAAACATACTTATTGTCAGCCATGACAATCCCACTCAAATTTCGGGATAAAATTTCTTTAACGGGTAGGTACTGTGACGACCCTGAAATTTTCGACCAAATTTAAACTTGATCTTTATATGTTTTCGACACAATAAGCAAAGTCTATAATGTTGAGTCTCGAAAATTTTGGAACTATGTTCATGTATTCATTTGACTTCGACTGTTCCCGACGATTCACGAACAATTAATTGTAAATAGATGTGTGTGTATATATATATATATATATATATATATATATATAATTGGAAATATAAATTGAAGTATTACATGTTGTTGTTATTAAATGTAATTATGTAAAAATAAATAAAAATATGATATTATGAAAATTATTATTTAAAACGTATCTATATATATAAATAAGGTATATTTAATGTATATTTTGTGATTTCGAATCTATTTAGTAGACGACGGCTAACAATTCACACGTTTTTATTTCATTTGATTATTATAATTATTATTATATTAATATTATTATTCGATTTCTGTTTCCTTTTTGAATTCAGTTCAACTACTAGATATTATATATACATAATCGTTGAATGATTGCACGATTCTAATTACATCTATCATTATTATTATATTATATTTAATACGCTCAAAACAAACCCACTTGTTAAAATCTTGTAGATCCGTGATTACGAATTGGATTACTTGTAGTGTTGCTTTACCATATTCTTCAATATATCAATATCAATAACAGTGTTATGTAAATATTTATATATGATACATGGTCCACTACACAAATCATTCACCACCCTTGAACTCAATTTTCATCCGCAATCACTAACCACCACCATATTCTTTCTATTTTTCTTTAGGCAATCGAACACTTTTTATTACTAGAACCTGGAGATGTACAACAAGTGCATATTAGATTATGCACTACAAGAACTATACATTACCTGCAAACTAGCTAAGACAAGAGACTATACATTGACACCTTCACTAGACACATTCACGACACCACACCACTTGATCTTTTCCTCCTACAACCACCATCTTGTAATCAATCCCCATCAGCGAATTACTACAACTATATCAAACCTTCTACTTTTATTTTGTTGTTATACTAAGATAAAAACCAACAACCTTCACCTTCACCATGACCACCGTCGCCCATCTTTCACCACCATCACCTCCGAACCACAACACCATCTCAACCATCAATCACCCCATCGTGATTTGAGACTGTCTTATGTTTCTATCCGAAAACCACCCCATGAACCCACCAATGATTCTACTTTTGGTTTCAAGTATCACAAACCTTCAATGATTTCTCTTGATCCGATTTCTGTTTGGGACTAAAACCACACACAACCCATAACCAAGACTAATACTCGCGTAATATTGTTTCTGTTTTAAACCATCAGAAATCACCAATAAAGGTTGCAACCAACGAAACCCAACTTGCCTCGTTACCATAATACTTCTTGTATTCTCCAAACTACTTCGAATCGTCGCCTTCATCACCTCAACATATATAGGTACATACGCATGCTTTACATATGTATATCACCACCATCACGACAACCTTTGAACCCTACCGTTGATCACTACCTTCCTCTTCCTTGGATAACCACCACACGCCATTCACCACCGTAAGGTACTGCTACTGAAGTTATACATATATGTTTCAGTTTTACATCGTGACCCAGTCTCCATCTTTCTCTCAATCTCTTTTCTCCCTCTCCTATATTTTTCTTTCTACCCATAATCCCTACCATCAAACCCATTTATACCTTTCAGCTAGGCGACCCAAACCCAAAAGAAAACCCTCACAATCACCATCGTTATTATTCCTGTGTTACTGCTATATGCTTCTGCTTGAACTATAATTTTGGCTGCAACTTATACTTACTAAACTTGATTTAACATACCAACAAAACTCACCTTTGTTTATTCTTCATTGGAACAACCACCTGCCATAATTTCTGTGTCTTGCTGCCAACCTCAATCGAGAAAACCAACTGCCTTATATTTATTTTTAGCCGACAACCTTTAAAGGAAAATACCCCACCTTCTATTATGGATCGATAGTGGGGTTCATAAGGAACTTTAATTCATTGTTGTTAGACACAAATATTCCTAGTGGAACTAGTGGGATACATGCACACTTAGGATTCGTTTTAAGTAAAATATTATAGTTATAATAAGGGATGGCGCCATACAGGAAATAACAAAATACATATGAGATTAAGAAGAACAAGTGGCCGACATGTACCATCCCACTTGTTGATTAAATAAACCGAATCCTAAGTTGCTAAAGGGTTATGGACTTCTTAATTTTAAGTTATATTACACGATGTTACCATGCTGCTTTTCGACTTTATACCAATAGTAACGAATAAATGTTGGGTTTGATCAATTGATACTTGGGCTTAGCTTATTTATACAGTTGGGCTGCTATTATTGGGCCTTTAATGGACTTCTAGAGTCATAATAATAATAAGATGATAGCTAAGTATTAATGATGATGATTATGATGTTAGACGAAAAGATGATGCTGTTTGTTATGGTTAATACTCGTTTCTGTTTCAATGTTCTATTGAGGAACGATGATGATTATGATCAATGATAATTAGATGATGATGATGATGTTGGTTTATTGAAATAAAAACAGATAAAGATTAAAAGAATTTAGGGAAGTAATGAAAACAGAAAATAGTAAATGGAGGAGTGGTTAAGGGGTATGTGTTTAACCGAGAGGTCTCGGGTTCGAGCCCTGACTGTGGCATTTTTTTTTAAAAAAAAAGAGAAGGTGATAGAATTAGTTAAATATACGGGTTAAACATAGTTAATCCGGGATATAAATCAGGAAAGCAGAATTGGAAGGATGGTTAAGAGTATTATTGGGTTAGCGGGAGGTCGCGGGTTCAAACCCGGATTTGGGCATATTTTTTTAAGAGCTACTTCTCTGAGGTAGAATTTCTACTACCATTATTATTATTATTATTATTAATCATTGTTATTAAAGATAAACTAATTATTATTGTTACCATCATTAACAAAATTAAATATTATTATCATTATTAGTATTTTCATCAACATTAGTATTAGTATCATTTTAATATTATTATTATTATTATTATTATTATTATTATTATTATTATTATTATTATTATTATTATTATTATTATTGTTACTATTATTACTATTATTATTATAGTAAGGAAAATTTGTTATTATTATCATTAATATAAGAATTTGCGTCATTTTATCATTATTAGTATTATTATTATTAATAACATAAGTATTTTTATTAATTTTATCATTATCATTATTAAAATGATTATTAGTATTGTTATTATTAAATTTATTATCCTGACTATCATTTTACTAAAAATTATTATTTTGATATCACTAAAACTATCATTATTATTTTTATCAGTATTATCTATATCTATATTATTAATAATTATGAATATGAAAATAAAAGTTTTTATGATGCTATTAAAATTATAAACATAAAAGTAAAGATTATATATGTATAAATATATATTTACTACACATAACCTAATTATATTAATATTTATAATATATAAAATGAAAACATATATATAATAAACACTTATTAATTTATTAAAATATATACATAAATAACACCACTAATAATAATATATATACATATTTGTTCGATTAAAATTACGTGTGTTAATAAATATACAAATGATATAAGTTCGTGAATCCGAGGCCAACCCTACACTTGTTCAATGATGTCATATGTATTTTTACTACAAAATACAGTATTGTGAGTTTCATTACTCCTTTTTTAAATGCTTTTGCAATATATATTTTTGGGACTGAGAATACATGCGCTGCTTTATAAATGTTTGACGAAATAGACACAAGTACTTAAAACTACATTCTATGGTTAAATTATTAAACCGAATATGCCCCTTTTTAGTCTGGTAATCTAAGAATTAGGGAACAGACACCCTAATTGATGCGAATCCTAAAGATAGATCTATTGGGCCCAACAAACCCCATCCAAAGTACCGGATGCTTTAGTACTTCGAATTTATCATGTCCGAAGGGAGTCCCAGAATGATGGGGATATTCTATATGCATCTTGTTAAGGTCGGTTACCAGGTGTTCAATCCATATGAATGATTTTTGTCTCTATGCATGGGACGTATATTTATGAGAAATGAAAATCTTGTGGTCTATTAAAATGATGGAAATGAATGATTATGATAAACTAATGAACTCACCAACCTTTTGGTTGACACTTGAAAGCATGTTTATTCTCAGGTATGAAAGAAATCTTCCGCTGTGCATTTGCTCATTTTAGAGACATTACTTGGAGTCATTCATGACATATTTCAAAATACGTTGCATTCGAGTCGTTGAGTTCATCAAGATTATTAATTAGTCAATTATAGTTGGACATATTATTAAATGGGATGCATGCCGTCAACTTTCGATGTAAATAAAGTTTGTCTTTTAAAAACGAATGCAATGTTTGTAAAATATATCATATAGAGGACAAATACCTCGCAATGTAATCATATGTTATTGTATTCGTTCTTATGGATTAGGACGGGTCGTCTCAGCAACAAACAGATTAATTAAGCTAACAAGGTAATATCAGAATGCATTATTAAATATAGATGATAATAATACATGTTTAACTAATAACACACGCGTTTCGGATAAAAACATAAAAAGGCTGAAGAAATCTGTCCGAGATCACAGGGACTTGCCGGGATATCCTCTCGAAGAAAAATCTAAGCTAGCTACTACTAACTAAAATATTTAAAATCTAAATTGTGATTGAAAATTGAGTGTGTGTAAAAATGAATGCAAATGGCCCCTTAAATAGGAAAACTTTTGGCTGGATACGGCTGGTAGGCCGTATAGCAAGCCGTATGGCAGGCCGTTTGCCCAAGAAGTTTACCACGTAAGCCGTATCCACATGCCATTTTCTGGTAGGTCGTATGTGATGTTGGCAGGCCGTATGCTGCCTGGTTTTGCTGTTTTCCTTGGATCATTTTGCTTGTCCCCAGAATTGTAACTTGGTTTCCAGGGTCGTAACTTGTCTTTCACCATTTTTGCTCTAGTAATCTTTGTTTTAGCTTCGATTTACTTGATTCTTTTTGCATCACCTTTGTAATTACTTAATCTACAAAAGTAACCGACAAAGCGATTATTTTGCTGACAAAGTTTGGAACTTTATTGATTTAGGGCTTAATATTGGGGGTAAAAATGTGACTTTTTGGCCGATATCAGGGACGCAATGATTTGATGCCTAGTGAGGAGGCCAAAAAGTCCAATGAAGTCGTTTCAGGTACTTTCGTGGTTAACTCTAATCCTGCGAAGGTGCTATTTGATAGTGGTGCTAATTTGTCATTTGTGTCTCCAAAGTTTGTGCATAAGCTTAATAGACCGCTAGCTAAGTTAAATCATCCAGTAGAAGCCGAAAGATCGGATGGTAAGACGGTGCTAGTGGTTAATGTGTGTAAAAATTGTGATGTCGTGTTTGGTAACAAAATCTGTAAAATTGATCTTATCTCGATGACCTTGGATAAATTCGATGTCGTCGTTGGAATGGATTGGTTCGATCATTATAGAGCCGATATTGTATGCCATGAGAAGTTTGTTCGGGTAAAGACCCCAAGTGGGGGAGAGTTAACCATTCATGGTGAAAAACGGAGAAGACATGTGCCATTATGCACTTATGCATAGGCGTGTTGGCTCTTTTGTGATGGTGGTATGGCTTTTCTTGCACATGTAGTTGATACTCGTGAAGAGCCTCCATCCATTCGTAGTATTCCGGTGGTGAACAAATTTGAAGACGTGTTTCCGGAAGAGTTACCGGGTGTTCTGGTGGAGAGACAAGTTGAATTTCACATTGAGTAGGTTTCGGGGGATACTCCCATTGCTAAAACGCCTTATCATTTAGCACCAACGGAAATGCAAGAGTTGTTGAATCAAACCCAAGAATTGCTAGAAAAGGGTTTTGTCCGACCGAGCTCTTCGCCATGGGGTGCTCCAGTTTTGTTTGTAAAGAAGAAAGATGGTACTATGCGGATGTACATTGATTATCAGGAGTTGAACAAAGTGACGATCAAGAATCTTTATCCATTACCTCAGATTGAAGATTGGTTTGACCAATTCTCTAAAATTGACTTACGGTTCGGTTATCACTAAATGCGGGTCCGTGTGAGAGATATTGAGAAAATGGCCTTTCGAACTCGTTACGGGCATTTTAAATTTGTAGTAATGCCTTTTGGTCTTAAGAATGCGCCCGCGGCATTCATGGACCTTATGAACCGAGTGTGCCAACCTATGTTGGACAAGTCGGTGATTGTGTTCATTGACGGCATACTCATCTATTCTAAGATTATGAAGGAACGTGAACATAATTTACGTGAAGTGTTGAAGACGTTACGAAAGGAGAAGTTGTATGCATAATTCTCTAAGTGTGAATTTTGGCTAGGGGAAGTGCAATTCCTTGGCCATATTGTGAATAAAGAAGGTATTCAAGTAGATCCGGGTAAGATAGAGGCGGTAAAGAGTTGAGAGAAATTGACTACACCAACGGAGATCTAGAGCTTTCTCGGATTGGCCGGTTACTACCATCGGTTTATTCAAGACTTCTCTAAAATTGCTTCCCCGTTAACAAAATTGACGAGGAAGAATATGAGGTTTAATTGGGAAAATGGGCAAGAAATTACTTTCCGACTATTGAAGGAGAAATTGTGTCAAGCTCTGATGTTGGTGTTACTGGAAGGGATTGAAGATATGATGGTTTATTGTGATGCCTCAATCAATGGGCTCGGGTGTGTTCTAATGCAATGGGGTAAAGTCATCGTTTATGCCTCTAGACAATTAAAGGAATACGAAAAGAAATACCCGACTCACGATCTTGAATTGGCAGCGGTGGTTCATGCTTTAAAAATTTGGTGCCACTACTTATATGGTGTCAAGTGCACGATTTATTCGGATCACAAGAGTTTGAAACATCTCTTTGATCAACGAGAATTGAAAAATCATCAACGTCGGTGGATCGATTAGTTGAAAGATTACGATTATGAGATACTTTACCATCCGGGTAAGGCGAATGTTGTAGCAGATGTGTTGAGTCGAAAGAATCAATATCCGGCAATACGAGTGGAATCATTGTGTATGATTATTACAAACGATTTCTTGTAAAGCTTGGTGAGATTCAAATTGAAACTTTCATCAACAACAAGCATGAAGAACGAATTATGGGGCAAACGGAGGCTATTAAGTTAGGTCCACACGGTTTATTGTCTTTTTAAGGTAGAGTGTGGGTGCCTAAAATGGGTGACTACCGACAAGTGCTACTTGATGAAGCATATAATTGAAAGTATTCCATCCATCCGGGTGTGACCAAGATGTACCTTGATTTAAAGAAAGAGTATTGTTGGCCCGGAATGAAGCGCGACGTGGTTAGGTATGTTGAACAATGTATTACATGCTTACAAGTTAAGGTCGAGCACCAAAAGTCGTATGGTATGTTGCAACCATTAGAAATCCCGAAGTGGAAGTGGGAGCACATTACCATGGATTTCATTACAAAGTTTCCAAAGACTGCGAGAACCCAATTTGATACTATTTAGGTAATAGTTGATCGTTTGACGAAAAATGCATTGTTTCTTCCCATCCGAGAGGCGATATCGTCGGAGACACTATCGAAATTATTTATCAAGGAGGTGATTTCAAGACACGGGGTTCCTATATCTATTGTTTCGGATCGGGATACTCTTTTTACATCTCGATTTTGGAATAAGTTTCATGAAGATATGGGTACACAGTTGAGATGAGCACGGCGTATCATCCTCAAACGAACAGTCAACTGAACATACGAATCAAACATTGGAGGACATGTTAAGGGTGTGTGTTATTGATTTTGGTGGTAGTTGGGATGAGCACTTACCTTTGGTAGAATTCTCGTACAACAATAGCTATCATGCTAGTATCGGTATTTCACCTGTAATACCTCGTCAGAATCCACTAACGGCGTATTAACTCTAGTCCCAATGCTTGGCTTGACTTCTATATAACAGCAAGGTTCTACAGTGGAAGCAACTAATACCTGAGATAAAACATGCAAAACGGATCAACATAAAGTTGAGTGAATCTACAGGTTTGAGTAAATAGTTCTCGTATGTTGCATAAAACAGTTTCCATAAATCGTTTGTAGAAAATCATTTCTCAAAATCGTTTATCTGAATAAACTGCTAAGGTTTAATCTCAAAAATTTTACTATAGCAAATGCTAAGTAATAAACTGTTTGTAAGATGTCAAGTTTCAACTGTGAGTGACATCAAAAAGTTCTTTTCATTTCATCTGTTTGTAGACATTACCATGTCTAGTTCAAGTTTGTAAACATCATGTTTAAGTAACATTCTTCGTAAGTTAGGCCACAAGATTTCTGAAAAGCTTCGTAATAATATACATTTATCATGAGCACTTGATTATAAAGCTTTAACCTTTGCGTGAGCCGAGCACGTGTCTTAGTTTACCCTATACTGGTGATACACTGATCAAGTGTACGAGTAGCAACTATATAAGCACCTGTTTAACGTTGCGGTGAGGTTTGTCAAACCTAACGGTACCGTCCCTATAAAGTCGAGCATACAAAGTAACTAATATAATCAAGCTAAGGGATTTTTGATCTGCACTCATATGTATATTCTTGGTAAGTTACTCGTGCCTAATATGTAATATCGTTGTAAAAGCAGTTTAAGAAATAGTTTCGAAAGTAGCATGTATCTCATCCCAAAAATAGTAGTAAAAATGGGACTGTAGACTCACCTTAGCAAAAGCACTAGTAAAGATCTTAGAAAATCGTACTGTTGTCGAAACTCTCGACTGAACAACGTAACCTTAGAAATAAAATTAATTGTTACTAGCGTGTAGAGAGTGATGCGAGGAACGATCTTTATGCACAAGGTTTGCTTCAATTTTGAAGTTTGATGATGATGGTGGTGTGATGTATGTCGATGGCCAAATAAGGAGGAGAGGGAGCAGTTTTTTGTCGACTAGATTGAAGAATGAGAGGCTAGGGATGATTACTTGCTAAATAGATTAAGTTAGGCCCTAAATTAAAAGACCATTAGTGATCCACTAAGCCAAAACAAGTCCAATAAGGGGTTTAATGGGGGGAGTCAGCTGAATGGCCCTATAGGGGTGTTCCTGGGCTCGTTTTGCTAAATTACTTGTACGCGCATGGTCCGTTTCGAGTGCCGTTAACCGTACCGGGTCTCCGGAACGTTAACTGGTCGTTGAAACGAAATCACCAGATTTAATTCATTAAATTATTTTTTTCTTAAAGTCAATAATTATTAAAAATAATTATTTTATCGTTTTTCTGAGTTCCGTAAACTGTAAAGCTTTCTAGGCGATTAACTTAATCGTAACCTTTTCTAGTTATTTCGCTATCCGAAATAAGTTCATAAATTAATATATCATATTAATTCAAGTAATCCACTAGGATCAAATATGCATATAATTCTGTTAAACACATAAAGTTCTAAGTAATCACCGTTAAATATTTAACGGACAAGTAACGATAGTAACGGAAAAAGTCGGGTTGTTACATTACCCACTTGTTATGAAAAATTTCGTCCCAAAATTTTAGTGCACGTCCGCCACAGCCGTCTCCTCAGGAAGCAGTTGCGGATACTTTTATCTCATCTGGTCTTCACGCTCCCTCGTGAATTCTAGTCCTCTACGGGCGTTCCATCTAACTTTAACGATTGGAATTCTGCTTTTCTTTAGTTGTTTAACCTCGCGATCCGTAATCTCTACATGTTCTTTAACGAAATTAAGCTTAGGATCGACTTGTATCTCATCTAAAGGAATTACCAAACTTTCGCCTGAAAAGCATTTCTTCAAGTTAGAAACGTGGAAAGTGTCGTGAACTTCGCTGAGTTCTTGCAGTAATTTCAGCGTGTATGCTACTGGTCCAATTCTCTCGGTAATCTCAAACGGTCCAATATCTCAGACTTAGCTTGCCTCTTTTACCAAAAGGCACTACACCCTTCCAGGGTGATACTTGAGTATAACTTTATCTCCAACATGAAATTCTAAATCTCGCCTACAAATGTCGGCGTAACTCTTTTGACGACTTCACGTCGTTTTTAGTTTCTCTTGGATCCGCGCGATCTTCTCGGTTGTTTCATGTATGATCTAAGGACCAGTCAATTGACTATCTCCTAACTCAGTCCAACATACGAGTGATCTGCACTTCCTACCATACAGTGCTTCAAAAGGTGCTGCCTTTATACTTGCGTGATAACTATTGTTATAGGAGAATTCTACTAACGGTGGATGTCTATCCCATCCATTTCTGAAATCAATAACACATGCCCTTAACATGTCTTCTAGTGTTTAGACGGTTCTCTCACTTTGATCATCTGTTTGCGGGTGATATGCTGTACTCATACCTAAACGAGTTCCCATTGCCTCTAGCAATGCCTACCAGATTCTAGATGTAAATCTGCTGTCTCTGTCAGAAATAATGGATATCCGCACTCTACGACGAGAAGCTACTTCCCTTACATAGCTTTGTGCCAACTTCTCCATCTTATCTGTTTCCCAAATCGGTAGAAAATGAGCTAACTTTGTGAGACGTTCAATGATAACCCAAATCGTATCATAACCTCCCACAGTCTTGGGTAACTTAGTGATAAAATCCATACTAATATTTTTCCACTTCCATTGGGGAATCCCTGGCTGTGTCTGCAGTCCTGACGGTTTCTGATGCTCAACCTTGACCTTAGCACAAGTCAAGCACGCACCAACATAGGTAGCGATGTCAGATTTCATGTTAGGCCACTAGTATAGTGCCTTAAGATCTTGATATATCTTTTCGGATTTATAGTGACTGGAATACCTTGTCTTGTGTGCCTCGTCTAGCACTAGTTCCCTTAATCCGCCAAATTCTGGTACCCAAATTCTATCTATGATGTACCGGGTTCCATCTTCTCGAATGACAAACTTCTTGTCCATTCCTCTAAGTGATTCCGTAGTAACGTTCCCTTCTTTCAATGCCTCTAGTTGTGCATCGCGTATTTGAGAAATAAGGTTTGTTCGGACAGTCATGTTCAATGCTCTAACTCAGATGGGCTTAACCTTTTCCTTCCTACTCAAGGCATCTGCAACTACATTAGCCTTGCCAGGATGATAGCAAATATCACAGTCGTAATCATTCAATAGATCTATCCAACGTCTATGCCTCATATTAAGATGTTTCTGGTCAAAGATATGTTGCAAACTCTTGTGATCGGTGAAAACAGTAAACTTAGTACCATACAGATAGTGTCTCCACGTCTTCAGTGCAAAGACCACAACACCAAGTTCTAAATCGTGCGTAGTGTAATTCTGTTCATGTATCTTCAATTGTCGTGATCCGTATGCAATCACTTTCTTACGTTGCATCAACACGCAACCAAAACCTTGTCGTGAAGCATCACAGTAAACTACAAAATCCTCGGTTCCTTCGAGTAAAGACAAAATTGGTTCAGTCGTTAACTTCTCTTTTAACAACTAAAATGCAGCTTCATGCAACTCTGTGCATTCATAATTCTTACCCTTGTGAGTCAATGCTGTTAACGGTCGGGAAATAGTAGAAAATCCCTTAATGAATCTTCTATAATAACCGGCAAGACCTAAGAATTGCCGAACATGATTTGGCGACTTAGGAGTCTCCCATTTCTTGACCGTTTCTATCTTCGTAGCCAAAAGTCACACTTCGAAAGCTTCGCATACATATGCTCCTTCTTGAGCATCTCTAATATTAAACGGAGATATTGTTCATGTTCTTCCTCGTTCTTAGAATATACCAGAATATCATCAATAAACACAATAACAAACTTGTCCAGATATGACTTACACACACGGTTCATGAAATCCATGAACATAGCCGGTGTGTTCGTCAATCCAAATGGCATTTTGGTAAATTCATGATGTCTGTAGCGTGTTCTAAACACTGTCTTCGGTATATCTGTCTCTTTTATTCTCATCTGATGGTAACCTGACCTCAGATTATCTTAGAGTAACATCCAGATCCTTGCAACTAATCTAACAGATCATTGATTCTCGGTGGCGGGTATCTATTCTTGATACAAGGTTTCATAGATCCATCCTTCTTCCTAACAAAGAGCACATGTGCTCTCCATGGTGAAAAACTCGGTCGAATGAATCCTTTATCTAAAAGCTCTTGCAGTTGACTAGACAACTCTTGCAATTCTGGTGCGTAAGTCTATACGGTACACGTGCTACAGGCGTCGCTCCCGGAATTAAGTCAATTTGAAATTCTACGTCTCTATGCGGTGGAAGACTTGGTAATTCTCTCAGAAGGACCTTAAGGAAAATTTTAACGGTTGGGACATCTTCGGGTCTCTTAACTGCTGATTCAACTTTGCTCACATGTGCTAGAATTGCAAGACATCCTTATCTCATGTACTTCTAAACCTTCGAGCAATTAATGTAACGCAACGGTGTACTGATCTTCTCTCCATACACCATCATTGATTCATCTTCGGTAAAAGGAATTCGAATGGCCTTTTGGTCGCAACAGCCTCGGTTGTGTCTTCAGACAACCAGTCCATTTAAATCACAGGGTCAAATAAAGAAATATGGTAGTCCAAGTAAAATAATTTATCCCCAAACATCACTCAAGTAAATTTCTATTGTAATGGCTCGCCAATCGTCAAAAAAAGTACTGTTCGGTATGGAAGGTTGTTATGAGCTTAACAGTATGGGACTTACCTTATAATTTTTAAAAGATTAGGAGCAATCATCGATTAAAGTTTGGGGTGAGTTTCGGGTGAGAGACGTTTATGATGGAAGTGTACGATCAAACTTCTTAAAGCAGGACCTCCTTAAACCAAAATAGCATCAATCTTTATGCGTTTTCTTCCCTGTTGATAGTTCCATAGGGTTCACGTTGTCTAAGGCAGATATTGGATTCCAAATGTTGTGACAGAATTCTCTAGCGATAAAGTTTCTATCGGCACCGGTGTTGAGAGTATATAAACATTATGATTTATGAGTAAGAACAAACTCGTGACGAACTTCACTGAAGTTGATGTTGATTGCAGGGTGAGTTATCAGACTTGTCCCACATCGGTGGGGGAGAAGAACGAAATACCCTTTATGAGGGAAGGTGTGAATACCTCTTCCGGTAGACTCGTATTGGAAAGCAACATTGTGAAGCCACGGGTGGCTGAATGATAGGAAAGTCGGACGTTAAGTAGACAATATCTACTACGGATTTCGCAGGCTGTTACAAGGAATTCATCCTCTAAAGATATATCAGAAATGAGTCGTGATGCATAGTAGCTAGTGGTAAATTATGGAGGTGCTAGTAGTGATGAGTAGTATTTAGTGGTCGTAAGTAGCATTGGGTGGCATCAAGTAGTAACTAGTGATGACAAGCAGTGAGAAGTAGGTGATCGGTCAAGACTAGCAGTGAGAGGCGGCGTTGTGTAGTAGTAAGCAACGATAAGTATTAAGGAGTAGTGGTATGAGATGATGAGTATGTTCTAGCAGTGTCTTCGTAGTTCTAAGTAGTGATCGGTGGTGGCGGACAGTGTCGAGGAGCGACGAGTTGTGACGTGATTATACGCTTCTTATAGGTTATAATAGCAATTAATTCGCACCTAGTAATTTCTACGCATACTTGAGATTATACAGTTCATGTTCTAAACGGTGCTTATCCAAGTATCCTACTTGACTCGCTCCCAATTCCTTATTTTGAAATGTCGGAACTTCTATATGAGTTACCGTAATGTAATCCCGGTCATTACATTACGCTATCTCACATATCCATTTGACATTACTCCATAAGTTAAAGATAGCGTAGTCAACTTAATTCTCTTAAATGTCGCGTCGTGTGTACGTATGTGATTCGTGATAACATATATCTCGTCCAAGTCCATATCATTATGGGTATAGATTCGTATATGCATGTGATATCTAATATGTAGCCCTACGGGTAGCATAGTAGAGCAAACAGTGCAGGCATGGCGTATAACAGTCATTCTAAGTACACGGCTATAGACTAGACCCACTAATGCGCCCTACGGTTAGCACACTAATGTATCCTAGTTCCCTATAGCCAAAGCTCTGATACCAAATGTAATACCCCGTTAGAATCCACTAACGGCGTATTAACTCTGGTCCCAATGCTTGGCTTGACTTCTATATAACAGCAAGGTTCTACAGCGGAAACAACTAATACATGAGATAAAACATGTAAAACGGATCAACATAAAGTTGAGTGAATCTACAGGTTTGTGTAAATAGTTCTCATATGTTGCATAAAACAGTTTCTATAAATCGTTTGTCAAAAATCATTTCTCAAAATCATTTATCTGAATAAACCCCTAAGGTTTAATCTCAAAAGTTTACGTATAGCAAATGCTAAGTAATAAACTGTTTGTAAGATGTCAAGTTTCAACTGTGAGTGACATCAAAAAGTTGTAGGTAAACAATGCTAGTTTAGGATTAGGAGTTACATGGTTAAAACTGATAAAAGAGAAGAGATGATGAAACAAAAAATGCAAAATCAGCAGTCATCTATTCAGATTCTTGAGATGGAGTTAGGTAGGATTTCACAGTTGATATCAGAGAGACCACTGTGTACTCTTCTATCTAATACCTCAGTCAACCCTAAACATGGTAATGGAGGTCAGAATGGTAATTCTTCACAAGGTCCTCAAAAGAAGAAGGAGTCTCAAGTTCCTCACTATTCGCAGGTTAATGTCATATCTAATTCTGAGGATTATGATTTCGGTGGGATTGAACCGATTTATTCTTTGGGATATGAAGATGGTGAGGATGAGTTTGAAGATGAGATGGAGGTTCGCACGGTTCATACCGAGTATGGTGATGTTATTCTTTCAGATTATTCTAATGACAGATTACACTCCATATAAGAAGGTTGATGGAGTGCGTGTGGAAAGTGTGAAGAGTTTGTCAACTTATGAAGAAGATGGTATTCGTATTGGTGATATAACGCCCGAGTATGGTAACTACTTGATGTCTTTGATGACGGGAGATGATATCGCTTAAAAAGTCGGTTACGTTTGTCGTGGAACGAGGTAGACAAGCGGGTCTCAGCAGGGTCCTAAAAATTTTTGTTTTTAAGTGCGGGGCCTAAATCTTATTAGCACTTTCTAGGGTAGAAAGAGTTAGTTGACCTAGGGTCGTGTTTTGAGTGGTTTAACAAATTGAATTTCAAAGGGATAAATGTTCTTGGTTAAATTGTTTGGTTAAAATAGTAGTTAAGTTTTTATCTAACAGGTTCCTAAATGCTGGAAAAGTAAAAAAGTTGAGGAATAGCGGAGTGTGCAGATCAAGGAAATGTTGTCCATGATATACGTCTAGGCTAGGGAATGGTAATCATGAGGATGAGCCTCTAAATAGGATAGTATGGATCTGATCGGATGAGCCAATTGTACATTCCTACCAGTCTTCGAACTCTCGGAGTTCTCTTTGAGTGAGGGCCGGTATGTCACTAGGGTTGCACTATCGGAATGTATCTAAACCTAGGGGTTATCCTTAGTTAAGCACTAGGCCGTGTTAGAAGTTGAGCTCTAATCATAACCCTAGTTATCTATTGGGAAACAGAATAATGACATGCAGCGTCGAGTGAACACAGTAACAATAGGAGGGAACCTACTGGGCTAAGTTAGCAACAACTGTAGAAACTAACTAACCTATCATCATTCTACAAAGATCCTAATATACTACTTATTATACAGTATTACAGTGCTACGCTGACAATGATACATATAGAAATGTACCAGATGCACTCAATATATAGTAAGACCAGCCTAAAGCAACAATCAAACAAGAACATGCAATGGGAGATGGAACATACAGTTGGGTACAGCTAAGTGGATCATAACAGGCCCTCGGAGGTCTCCTTGGGTCAGTTATCAGGCATAATAGGTCATTCATGCCTCAATTCCTAGGTTCCGTATCCCATAAGGTCGGGCCTCTCGGGAACACCGGCCATATTGAGTTCATAGATGTTTCAGGTACAGAATAAACGTCTTAGTCCTATGAAGTAGCTAATTTCATATGGGTGGATAAGTCTCATTCACAGCCTAGGTTGGTCAATCCTTAAGATACTAGCATACAAGCCTTACTATAGTCAGAGGTTCAGCGTAACAACAATAAACGTATTAAAAAGTCATAACTACTCTAGCCTAGGTTTCTATCATGGCAACATACGAATACTCTAAGCTATCATGGTAATATCATAACGCATATTCAAACATGGGTAACAATAACACATATTTAAATATAAAAGATCAGAGTTTAGATTAAAACCTGAAAAGTAATTACAGATTCACCCGAGATCACTACAACTACGGAAGTTCCTTCGTTAAAACTAACTAACTAACTACTAACTAAACTACTATTGAAAGTAAAATTGAGTGTGTCTGTAATGTGTGGAAGTTGAAGTGTGTTGAAATGGAGAGAATTGGCTCCTATTTATAGGGCCTTCTGGACTGGCAGGCCGTCCATAATCCTGGCCCCAATTTGTGTTCAGCCATCCAGTTTTCCTGTCCAATTTGGTGTTGGGCCATCTAATCTGGTGGTGGGCTGTGTAAATGGCAGGCCGTTTGCAATCATGGCAGGCCGTCCACATACATTGGCAGGTGTTTTTCTGGTGACTTATGATATTTTGCCGTTTTCGCCCTAGATTCTTCGTTTTAAGTCCGTTTTCTTCGATTCTTTTTGCATTGCCTTCGTAATTACTAAACCTACAAAATGAAGCAAATACTTGCCACTTTTAGCGATAAAGTTTGAACCTTTATGGTTTTTGAGCTTAATATCGGGGGTAAAAATGTGACTATTTGAGCGATATCAAATTATCCCACACTTAGGCTTTGCTTGTCCTCAAGCAATAAAGCTGGAATAATAGGCTTATTCTACTAGATTATGTATCCCATAATACCTCAACCTCTTTTATTTACGCCTAAAATTAGAAACTTGGAACATCAATCAAACGTATTTGAAAAAGTTTCCAACCTTATGTTTTAAACGCAAGATTTAAATTGTTTTCATGTTTGAAAAAGGCGTACTTCACAACTCTCTTCGTAAAGTAAAGTATACATGACCAAGCTTCTCACAACGGATCACTCATATCACTCAAGTGTTTAGGGTGTCCTATTCTAATTGTACTGTCGCTAAGAACCCAGTCGTATAACGGTCGTCATCATAGGCTTGTTCGAGAATCGATATCTCCACCGGTTAAATGAGGACGACACTGATTTCCTTCCTAATCAATCTTTCAAGAGAAGACGGGCTTTAAAAGGCAGGATGATGGAGAAAGGTGAAGGTTTTTGAGGTAGGGAATTTCATCGAATCTTTAGATATTCGATAGATTTAAATTTCTTGGGAATAACCTTTTTCTATAATAGAATGGAACTCTTTTTTTTTATGAAGAGTTTCTTAAGAGGAGCGCAATTTTCGCGAAGAATTTGTCTAGAATTTTTCCTTGCTAGATGGCTCTTCTGGGTCACAACTTCTTTTTTCGGGATTTTCTATGCCTTTATTAGAGACTTTGCTCTTCCACTGTATTTTATGGCATCCCTTCTTCATGATTTTTGTCTAATTTTCTTGTGCCCAGAGACACGATGGTATTTTTACCAGAAATAGGCCTTTGGCCCATCAAAAACAGTCTGGAATTCGAAATTTTTGACAAGTGTTTTGAAGTAAACTAGATCTATCTTTGTGAATTTTATAAGATCTTTGAAATGCGAAAGGAATGAAAGTGATTGGGTTACGTATTTTGGGGGTGAATTTGGAGGTGAAAATTTTATGATTCATCAACTCTTTTGAGTGAGTTGGTCAGGTTTACGTATATGGGAGTGGAAACGGAAATGGAAGGTTTTTGCCTTTCCCATCCAGAATGATTTCGAAAAGAGGATCGCACCTACACCATGTATGGCGCTAATTAACCATTGGTTTTGAAACGTATATCAAGGACAAGTTCTAATTCGAATGGTATACCGACACACTCATCAAACGAAATAGCAAAGTATTAAAATGTTAAATGAAATTGAGAAGAACAAGTGTGGGGAGAATAAGCCTAAGGAGTGATCCCGATGGAAGGATGAGTCGCACAATCGACTCTATAATCAAAACTACCTATCCCTATATGTTTATTAGGATTATGTTTTTCTA
The DNA here is from genome assembly GCF_046630445.1 of Rutidosis leptorrhynchoides. Lineage (NCBI taxonomy): Eukaryota > Viridiplantae > Streptophyta > Magnoliopsida > Asterales > Asteraceae > Rutidosis > Rutidosis leptorrhynchoides. Next base: position 477,136,298 of record NC_092334.1, on the reverse strand, counting down.
AATGTTTCATTATTTTTTTATGAATGTATGAGCAATATAGTTCCTAAGTGTTAAAGTGATAAAGTGATGGAAGTTATTAATAAAATGTTAAGTTTGTGTTATTTCTTGCATTGTTTAACAAAATCTTTTCAAGTTGTTTATATTGAATTCAAAGAAATCCGCAAAGTGTTTCGCAGTCATTGTATGATCCTACAATTAAGTAACATCACTCTTTCCCTTATTTTTCAATTATGTCTTTCATTTATTCTTAATTTTGATTATAAATGCAATGAGGACATTGCATAATCTAAGTGTGGGGAGGAAAGTGATGAATCACTTAAAAGTTTAAAAAAGGATACAATTTTTCCCGAAAATTTGAAATAATTGCAAAATGGGTACAAATTAATTTTTTTTTTTGAAGTATAAATTCTTAGTCAAGCTTATGTCTTTTTACAAAAATTAATCTTAAAATAATAATAGAGCTACTCTCAATGTCGAGATCGGACTACTTGTTTAAGATAGGAAGTTGTCACGACCCGAAAATTTCCGACCAAATTTAAACTTAATCTTTATATGATAACACTATTCTGACATGATAAGCAATGAATTTTGACAAGTTTTAAAACTTTGAAAAATAAGTTTTTATATAACGATTGACCACCCTGTTTCTCCAACGATTCACAAATGTCATAACATGTATAAGAAGTTAATATCTTATTATCATTTTAACAAAGTATTATACATATTTTAATAAACATAAGAGTTTGCAATATATACGGTAACATGCGAATAATATTTATGCACGATATGATAAAAATTTACTATTGAATGACGCAATTTCAAATTAAAAAATTTATGTATTAAATCGTTTTATTTATGATGTAAATTTTTTTAATTTTTAAGAAGAAACGGAGTTAAATCAAAGATGTACAAGTTATAAAGCACAACGTACTACAACGAAACTTAAATAGTTGAATTGAAATTAATTCATTCACTATTTATATGAATAGTAAATGAAACGAAATTAATTCATTTACTATTCACATGAAAGCGACATGATAGAAATTATTAATTATAAGTTACATAATATACCCCTGAAGTATTTAAGAAATACGACTTTTTAAAATTTTATAATTCATTCAATTGAATGAATTCTGTGATTTACGGTAGCACGAAATGATCATCGGACTAGTACATATATTCTACATCGAACTTATATAGTAATTTTATAAATAAATGGATTTTTTACAACTAGTTTTATAAAGCTTAAGACCAAAATAAATACATGTATTCAATTATAAAAAGTGAAATTTTTATTTATACTTTTACTCGTCAATTATTAGCAACAGAGCACGAAATACTGGTCTGTGAAAAACCGTCGGCATAAACTAACAAAAAATGGGGCGGCTAAGATAACACACGTTTTCCATTCTTTAACTTTTATATTATATTTTAATATTATTATATATATATATATATATATATATATATATATATATATATATATATATATATATATATATATATATATATATATATATATATATATATGTGATTGAGATGATGATTATGTGAACATAAAACACACATACACACATATCCATTTACATACATTACTCCGTAAGAAGTTATTATTATTATTATTATTATTATTATTATTATTATTATTATTATTATTATTATTATTATTATTATTATTATTATTATTATTATTATTATTATTATTAATCTTATTATTTTTATTAGTATTATTATGATACAAAATTAATAATATACATAAAATACTACGACGAAGTTATGCTCGAGTGATTTTCAAAACAAGTTTCAAGTGGGTTTTAGCTAAGGAAATTATAGGTATAGTTCGAGGGTATTATTCATGAATCCGAGACCAACCATGCATTCGTCGTTGTCATTGCATCTACATATTTTGCCTATAATATTGAACCACAATATTGGAATGTGAGTTTATAGATCCCTTTTTAATTACTCTAGCAATCTATATTTTTGGGCTGAGAATACATGCACTTTATTTTAAACGCAATGGACACAAGTACATCCTAAATTCTACACTGAGTTTGAACCGAAAATCCCTTAGCTTTGGTAACTAGTAACTATCGGTTAGAAGAACTGGTGGGCGCGAGTAGTTGTATATGGTTCCATAGGGCTTGACATCCCCGTCCATTCCAGGTATAGAGACCCTAGCCTGAACTATAAAGCGAACGTATATTATTTGAGTTTAGTACACGTTAGTTTGCGTGTATTGTACATGTTGGTTGCATGTATGTTGAAACATGGGTACTTATTTTATATACGTTAAGTTTAGTTACCAAGGTGCTCAATTTCATAGAATATTTTGAAACAACTGAAATCTTGTGGTCTACCTTTATATACAGATTATGCGCAATATTAAAATTATGAACTCACCAACCTTTGTGTTGACACTTTTAGCATGTTTATTCTCAAGTCCCTAGAAGTCTTCTGCTGTTTGCTTATACGTTATACAAGTTATGTGCATGGAGTCATACATGCTTTATTCGAGAAAACTTTGCATTCACAAAATCATCACCATGTATCTTATTTTGACTGCATTGTCAACGGATGTATTATTGTGAACTATTATTTACGGTGATTGTCTATATGTAGAAATCATCAGATGTCGAAAACCTTGGATTTAGATATTCATTTATGATGTGTCTTTTGAAAAGAATGCAATGTTTACAAAACGTATCATATAGAGGTCAGTACCTCGCAATGAAACTGGTGAATAATGTACTGCGTCAATAGCGATTTTGCGGGTCGTTACAGAAGTAAAAGCCAAAAATGGTGAAACGATTGCAAACTTATAGCCACTACCATATGGCATAATAAGCATGGACCACTGAGGCAGCAAAAAAGTCCCAAATAAGGGCCAACTCAGAAAAAATTGCCAAATGCTAAACATGAAAGCAAAAGAAATGAAAAGTAAAAGAGCCCAATGAAGGCCAACAAAAGAAAAGAGTTCCAATGAGAACCACACACTTATAAAAGCTCTAGTTAGAAAATAAAAGAGTCCAATGATGACTAAATTGTATAAATTTGACTTAATAAATATTAGGACTACTTGTAATCCTTGGTCTGGTTCAGACTAGATCTTGCAAATAAAAAAAGCTAACTTCTTATTAAGACATATTTTTGACTTTGTATTTTACTTCAACTCCATACCCATTTAAAGTAATATGATTTATAAAGTTTACTTGAGGACAATTAAAGGTTTAAGTGTGGGAAATTTGATAAGTCCTAAATTATACAGTATTTTGATAACATTTTACGGAGTTATCTTAGCATTTTAAAGATATTTTAATCCTAAAACACACTAAAATGGGTAAAAAGGGGAAAAAAGGTAATTCTAATAATTTTATTTGTGATGACCCATCCAAATTCATATGGACGAATACATCAACATTTGGTCCCATTGCGAGGTATTGACCTCTATATGATACGTTTTACAAAACATTGCATTCTTTTAAAAGGCAAACTTTCATTTCAATGAAAGTTACAAATATGCATACCAATGATATTATCATGTTTCTCAAATGTAAATGATTAATCTGTCATTTATTTAATAACAATCTTTTTGAACTCAAATGACTTGAATGCAACATCTTTTGAAATATGCCATGAACGACTCCACGTAATATCTTTAAAATGAACAAATGCACTGTAACGACCCGACCAAAACCGTTATTGACGGCGCCGTTAACTTAGGTCCCGTTGCGTGGTCGTAGTCCCTATATGAGACTCGTTTGACCAAAATTATGTCGCATTCATTTGAAAGGTACAAGACTTGCAAGTTTAGTTTAACAACGGATCGACAACAAGTTTAAGTTTACAAAAGTAGTAAAGTATGATTGAAATAACTCGCGACATAATTAGTTTAAAATCACAGTTGCTATAAATAGCGTAAGTAAGTAGACAAAAGTTTGAATCCAAAAATGCTATCCCTAGCGTATGCATGCATGGTAGACTCCAATCAAGTAATCAAAGAGTGCGGAAGCGTGTAACAAATAGCCATGTGAAAACCTGAGAAAACATAGAAGAATCTGTCAACGCAAAAACGTTGGTGAAATCATAGGTTTGAGTAAGTGAGTAAAAGTAAAGTAAGTCGAACCACAAGGTTTGCAAAGTTGAAATAATAGTAATACATTCTAAAAGTTAATATTCACGAGCACCCAATTATCAAAGCTTAACATTCCATCCATTGTATACCCCATCCATAGTGCTAGAACAAACACTGATTCTCGAAAATATATTTCATCCGTAGACGGTAGCGAACCGTCAAAGATGAGGGCTGTCAACCCATATGGCCATATAACATAAGTTCTCGCTTACACCATCTGATGTAACTAATGATAATCGGATTGAGGATTTTCGTTCTAAACTCGTATGTAGAATGTTTGTTTTCCCGTTCTTGTGTTCACTTAGTTCAAAAGAATCGTTTATGTTTTCTCATCCCAAAAGTAAGTTCAAAAGAGTACAAAGTGGGACTATGATCTCACCTCGAGTGGACGAGTATAAAAGTACTTCACAAAGTAAACGTGTGCATGAAAGTTGCTTAGCCTTGACCTAAACAAGTAAGTTATATCAATTAACCGGTTACGACACAAGGTCGGGTGAAATGTGTTCAATTAGTCCTATGGCTCGTTACGACTCGATTAAGTATAGCATGTGAATCACGTTGTCAAGTTTCATACAAGAAACAAGTATAAAAGCATGTTAGAATGATTGTATAAAAGTTTGGTTAAGTTTGACTAAAAGTCAAACTTGGTCAAAGTCAACGAAAAGTCAACGCGTTCGGGTCGGGTCCCGAACTATTTTTCTATGCTAAATATTCATATACAAGTATATTAAAACAAGTTTCATGTGAATCGGAGGTCCGTAGGTCATCAAACATTTCACGTGAAATGGGACATAATGAGCAGAATCTGGCCAGACCCATTTGCGCGCCGCGCGGGGTGAGGTGCGCGCCGCGCACCATGCTGTTCAGCTATTTTCTGCAGTTTTCAACTTATGCACGAATCCAACTTCAAAAATTCCTAACTCACAAACCGCAAATCTCCTAAACATGTATCTTATATCGTTGGAAAGGTATTTTAACAAGGAATACAACTAAACACTTTTCATAGATCATAACCGACAATTTCCAAATCGAAAACATCATCAAAGTTCATCATTTTCAACCAAAAATCAAAGAAACGCATTTTATGATTCGGGAACTTTTAACATACAAATGATATGATGTTTTGAAGGTAATAACGCATACATTGCAACTAGACGCATATTCCAAGTTTCAATAAACATTTACTACGTCAAAATCACTAGCCACGTTATCGTTTCAAAATCAATTTCGACACAAATGAGACTTATGATTCACTAATCAAACGCTAGCATACATCACACCATTTTGAAGCTATTTACGCATACAATTTAACTAGTTAACTAGCATACATTCAAACAAGTGTCTCAACTAGCATTCAACCGCATCAAGTTCCTACCAAAACGATAATCGATTCACCAAAAACACATTTCATGTTATTGAGCTAGTTTTTCATCATCCAACATATCAAAACGAAGCTAATGAAGTAACTAACACTTTTAACACATACACTATATCTTATAACATCATTTGAGCAACCAAAACTCAAGATTAAGCTAGACCCATTTGGGTGTTCATGTCATATTTTCAAAACACGAAGAACGAGCATACAAATTACATACACGACATCCCTACGAGCCATAGACACTAATTAACCACTTGACAAGTCTAAAAACGAATTTAACAAGTTAGGGTTTCATGAGAAATTCTTACCCCATGCCATGAGACTAGTATCAAATCGAAGAGGATGAAACGAGGATTCCAAAAGTACAATTTGTTTTGATGTTTGATTCCTTGCTTGAATTTGGATGATGATTGAAGATGATGAAGAATTTAGGATGGGAGTTTTTGGTTGAGAGAAAAGAAGAAAGAAAAAGAAATTAAATGTGGAGGATGGTAGAGAAGTAGTTGACTTAGTCAACTACTAGTGAGTAGTTTGGCCATTTGGTAAAAATGGTCCCTCAATTTTAAGCCGGGTGCGTAATTTAACCAAACGAGATATTTTAAAACGCTAGAGTAAACGAGTGGTGTTAAAATTGAATAGCGGAAATATTATGAACGTTAGTCAACGGAAACTACGAATTTAAATAACGAAAGATATTATAAAAAAAGAAGACGGTGTTAAAATAAATTTAACGGAAAAAAACGCGGGATGTTACATTATCCACACCTCAAAAGAAATTTCGTCCCGAAATTTAGTTGGAAGTAGTAGTTGTTGAATCTTCATCGAGGTCTTGTGTTGCCGATTCTACGAGTGAGGGAAGGTACGTCCTTGGGTATTTCAACGAACTTGACGGTCGGGATCATATGTTGTTTACGGTTTGGTTTCATGATTCATGGTTTCAACCGGTCCTCCCAGGAAGTGAAGTGTACCATCGATAGTAAGCTCATCGAAAGGAATAACAAGTTCTTGTTGGCAAGACACGTCCTTAGGTTTTATATAGAATGTAGAATGACGGGGGCTCAAATGAGTCGGAAAATAAATCTAAACGGTTAGCAACGGGTCCAAAACACCCCAAGAATTTAAAAGGATTAAAATATCGCGGATTTAGCTTTCTACGTTTTCCGAAACGGATTACACCTCCTCAAGGTGCGACTTTTAAAGTGACGCGGTTACCCACTTGGAATTCGAGAGGTTCACGTCTAACATCGGCATAGTTCTTTTGGCGACTACGATCCGCCTTGAGCCTTTCTTGGAATTGAAAAATTTTCAGGTTGTTTCATGAATGATTTTGGGTCCGGTGGTTCGCTTGTCACCTACTTCGGTTCAACAAATTAAGAAAACGACGATTACGGCTATACGGGTCCTCGAAAAGTGTGACGTTAAGACTTGAATGATAACCATCGTTGTAAGAGAATTTGGTTAAAGGCAAAAACTTTTCTCAAGTAAATTTAAAGTTGATAACACAAATTCGTATTACGGTTTCCAAGGTTTGAATCGTATGTTTGCTCGGTCCGTCGGGTCGTGGTTGATGTGCGGTACTCATGTCTAAACGTGGTCCCGAGACTTTTTGTGAGGCACTCCAAAATCTAGAAGTGAAACGAGGATCTCGGTCCGAAACGGAGTACATTCCGTAAGGTATATTTGAACAAGTTTGTTAGGATAAGTTTCTCAAGAAAATTCGCGTCGCGAAAGATTTATCAGTTTCCAAAAACGTTCGTCGGGGCAAGTTCTCATCGGTTTCTGAAAAAAAAACGTTCGTCGGGACTATTCACCCTCGAGGTGAATACTAGTATAACGTGGAGAGTCTCTCCCTCCATTGAGAGTTTAGAGTAAAGATTTCCTGAACCGGAAGTACGAGTGTGATGAGAGAGAAGTTTCCGCCTCGGTGCGAGCATAACGAGTAAATCGTAATTAGTCAATAAGACTGTGCGAGGACGAGATAGTATACACGTGTAACATACGGTTGAAGTCGAGAGGAATCGGTAATTCATTCGGAAGCATAAGTATAGTTCGACAAAAGTCGAAGGGGTGTCCCCGGTATGGTTGTTATCAATATTCTCGGAGTTTTCGGATGTCCAAACATGAAAAGATGAAGTCATGTACATGGCACATGGTGGTGTTTAGGTTGATCGAGTCTAACCACCATCACGCGTCACTAGAACTTTGGTATGTCTTACCGTAATATAACCACGTTGATCGAGTGTCGTTATATTACGCTAACTCATACCTCCATCCCCACATCACTCTATAGATTCAAGTTCGTGTAATCGTGAAGTTTAAAATAAACAAAGTGTAACGACGTCTCTAACGTGACTCGTATTGAATCGAAAGAATTAGTGCAACTATAAAGAAGCGTTCCCCGAGGGAAGTGTATAAATGATTGTTCACGTCAATGTGGTTCGAGTCAGACAATAAGGTATTCAGGTATGAAAAGAGTAACGAGTCATGATAACGAGTAGCACGCAACCGTAGTGATAAATGTTGATGACGATACTCACCTAGAGTAGTGATGGTAGTAACACCAAAAAGTAGATAGTAAGAAACACCAGTGGGAAACCGATAGTAAGTTGAAACGGTGGCAAATAACAATTCGGGAGACAGAGTTCCCGAACAAGTGTGACTAATGAAGTCGTCGTCATCCATACGTGTATGAATCATGAATTTACGTGTGTTACCAAAAAGTGGCGGAATACGAGTTCGTATGATGAAGGTTGGGTACCATTAAAAAGTTTGCCTAAGAATGATTCAAGTATAATGCACAAGTAGTCAAGTAAGTGCTATCTATAGCAAATGTATGTCAGAATGCAAATGCTAACTATCCGGTTGTAGTCTAGACTCACTAATGCGTCCTAACGACTCTGTTAGACACACTAATGCACGTCCTAGTTCCCTACAACCAACGCTCTGATACCACTTGTAACGACAAGACCAAAACCGTTATTGACGGCGCCGTTAACTTAGGTCCCGTTGCGTGGTCGTAGTCCCTATATGAGACTCGTTTGACCAAAATTATGTCGCATTCATTTGAAAGGTACAAGACTTGCAAGTTTAGTTTAACAACGGATCGACAACAAGTTTAAGTTTACAAAAGTAGTAAAGTATGATTGAAATAACTCGCGACATAATTAGTTTAAAATCACAGTTGCTATAAATAGCGTAAGTAAGTAGACAAAAGTTTGAATCCAAAAATGCTATCCCTAGCGTATGCATGCATGGTAGACTCCAATCAAGTAATCAAAGAGTGCGGAAGCGTGTAACAAATAGCCATGTGAAAACCTGAGAAAACATATAAGAATCTGTCAACGCAAAAACGTTGGTGAAATCATAGGTTTGAGTAAGTGAGTAAAAGTAAAGTAAGTCGAACCACAAGGTTTGCAAAGTTGAAATAATAGTAATACATTCTAAAAGTTAATATTCACGAGCACCCAATTATCAAAGCTTAACATTCCATCCATTGTATACCCCATCCATAGTGCTAGAACAAACACTGATTCTCGAAAATATATTTCATCCGTAGACGGTAGCGAACCATCAAAGATGAGGGCTGTCAACCCATATGGCCATATAACATAAGTTCTCGCTTACACCATCTGATGTAACTAATGATAATCGGATTGAGGATTTTCGTTCTAAACTCGTATGTAGAATGTTTGTTTTCCCGTTCTTGTGTTCACTTAGTTCAAAAGAATCGTTTATGTTTTCTCATCCCAAAAGTAAGTTCAAAAGAGTACAAAGTGGGACTATGATCTCACCTCGAGTGGACGAGTATAAAAGTACTTCACAAAGTAAACGTGTGCATGAAAGTTGCTTAGCCTTGACCTAAACAAGTAAGTTATATCAATTAACCGGTTACGACACAAGGTCGGGTGAAATGTGTTCAATTAGTCCTATGGCTCGTTACGACTCGATTAAGTATAGCATGTGAATCACGTTGTCAAGTTTCATACAAGAAACAAGTATAAAAGCATGTTAGAATGATTGTATAAAAGTTTGGTTAAGTTTGACTAAAAGTCAAACTTGGTCAAAGTCAACGAAAAGTCAACGCGTTCGGGTCGGGTCCCGAACTATTTTTCTATGCTAAATATTCATATACAAGTATATTAAAACAAGTTTCATGTGAATCGGAGGTCCGTAGGTCATCAAACATTTCACGTGAAATGGGACATAATGAGCAGAATCTGGCCAGACCCATTTGCGCGCCGCGCGGGGTGAGGTGCGCGCCGCGCACCATGCTGTTCAGCTATTTTCTGCAGTTTTCAACTTATGCACGAATCCAACTTCAAAAATTCCTAACTCACAAACCGCAAATCTCCTAAACATGTATCTTATATCGTTGGAAAGGTATTTTAACAAGGAATACAACTAAACACTTTTCATAGATCATAACCGACAATTTCCAAATCGAAAACATCATCAAAGTTCATCATTTTCAACCAAAAATCAAAGAAACGCATTTTATGATTCGGGAACTTTTAACATACAAATGATATGACGTTTTGAAGGTAATAACGCATACATTGCAACTAGACGCATATTCCAAGTTTCAATAAACATTTACTACGTCAAAATCACTAGCCACGTTATCGTTTCAAAATCAATTTCGACACAAATGAGACTTATGATTCACTAATCAAACGCTAGCATACATCACACCATTTCGAAGCTATTTACGCATACAATTTAACTAGTTAACTAGCATACATTCAAACAAGTGTCTCAACTAGCATTCAACCGCATCAAGTTCCTACCAAAACGATAATCGATTCACCAAAAACACATTTCATGTTATTGAGCTAGTTTTTCATCATCCAACATATCAAAACGAAGCTAATGAAGTAACTAACACTTTTAACACATACACTATATCTTATAACATCATTTGAGCAACCAAAACTCAAGATTAAGCTAGACCCATTTGGGTGTTCATGTCATATTTTCAAAACACGAAGAACGAGCATACAAATTACATACACGACATCCCTACGAGCCATAGACACTAATTAACCACTTGACAAGTCTAAAAACGAATTTAACAAGTTAGGGTTTCATGAGAAATTCTTACCCCATGCCATGAGACTAGTATCAAATCGAAGAGGATGAAACGAGGATTCCAAAAGTACAATTTGTTTTGATGTTTGATTCCTTGCTTGAATTTGGATGATGATTGAAGATGATGAAGAATTTAGGATGGGAGTTTTTGGTTGAGAGAAAAGAAGAAAGAAAAAGAAATTAAATGTGGAGGATGGTAGAGAAGTAGTTGACTTAGTCAACTACTAGTGAGTAGTTTGGCCATTTGGTAAAAATGGTCCCTCAATTTTAAGCCGGGTGCGTAATTTAACCAAACGAGATATTTTAAAACGCTAGAGTAAACGAGTGGTGTTAAAATTGAATAGCGGAAATATTATGAACGTTAGTCAACGGAAACTACGAATTTAAATAACGAAAGATATTATAAAAAAAAGAAGACGGTGTTAAAATAAATTTAACGGAAAAAAACGCCGGATGTTACATGCACAGCGAAAGATTTCTTTAATACCTGAGAATAAACATGCTTAAAAGTGTCAACCAAAAGGTTGGTGAGTTCATAGGTTTGTGATAAACATTGATTTCAATAATTTTAATAGACCACAAGATTTCATTTATTCATAAACATCATACAGGCATTTCGCAATCTGCATAAAAATCATTCATATGGTGAACACCTGGTAACCGGCCTTAACAAGATGCATATAGAATATCCCCATCATTTCGGGACTCTCATCGGATATGATAAATCGAAGTACTAAAGCATCTGTAACCCAGATGGGGCTTGTTGGGCCCAATAGATCTATCTTTAGGATTCGCGTCAATTAGGGGCCATTTCCCTAATTCTTAGGCAACCAAGCTAAAAGGGGCGATATTCGGTCTAATAATCCAACCATAGAATGTAGTTTTGAGTGCTTGTGTCTATTTCGTCAAACATTTATAAAAGCAGCGCATGTATTCTCAGTCCCAAAAATATATATTGCAAAAGCATTTAAAAAGGGAGCAAATGAAACTCACAATACGATATTTTGTAGTAAAAATATGCATACGACTGAACTGAACAATGCAAGGTTGGCCTCGGATTCACGAACCTATATTAGTTATATATATTAAAACATATAATGAAAATCAAATAATTCCATCTATAGTATTTATATATTTAGTGTTGTAGTTTATATAGAATTTGTATATATTTTATTTATATATTATATCTTAAATTACATGTTATATATGTATTTATTTTTTATATATATAATAAAAATATTAATATTTTTTATATATAATTATAGGTAATATTAATATAATTATAGTATAAGTATATTTTTATATACAAAATATTTATTTGTTATAAAAATAATAATGATAATGAAATTTTAAATAAAAAGGTAGTTTTAATATTAATGAAAATTTTAATAATAATGATACTTTTAATAAAAATGATAATGATAATAAAAATGATAATACTACTGATAATAATAATTATTACATTTACTAATGATAAAAACAATTTTTAATAATAATAATTATAATAATAATATAAATTTTAATAAAATTGATAATTTTAATGATACTTTTGATAATACTAATAATTTTAATGAAAATGAAAATTTTAATAAAAATGATACTTTTAAAAAATAAAGGTTCTTTTAATAATAATAATAATAATAATAATAATAATAATAATAATAATAATAATATTAAAAATGATAATAATAATATTGCTAATAATGATACTTATACTGATAATAATAATAATAATAATAATAATAATAATAATAATAATAATAATAATCATAATAATAATAATAATAATAATAATAATAATAATAATAATAATAATAATAATAATAATAATAATAATAATAATAATAATAATAGTAGTAGTAGTAGTAGTAGTAGTAGTAGTAGTAGTAATAATAATAATAATAATAATAATAATAATAATAATAATAATAATAATAATAATAATAATAATAATAATAATAATAATAATAATAATAATAATAACAAAACTACCTTTAAAGGAACAAGCTTTAAAAAAAAAAAATGCCACTGCCCGGGATCGAACCCGAGACCTCTAGTCCCTGGCAAACACCCCTAACCAATGATCTGCTATTTCTTTTCTGAATTATTACTTCCTAAAATTCTTGTAACCCTAATATCCGTCTGTCTTGGCCCTAGCTGTAGAACCATTAAATGATTAAGTGGCCCAACTAATTTGTCAGTCCAATATCGATTTAATGTCCAAAAACTGTTTCGTGAATTTAGTAGGTTAAATGCGAACATGAACCAATAAGTGGGGTGTTCGGTTTATCATCGATCATTATTGTGTTTACAATCATCATCATCTACACCGATAACATCTCCATAATCATCATTATTTTTCTTCATAGTCTGTCATCATCTTTCTTAGTGTTTTCACTGTATATTAATCATCAATACAGCAGCAGTAGCTTCAACTTAAAGCAGTGGTATTAATAAAAAAAAATAGGAGCAGGTTCTTGTGTCGACAGCAAATAGAAAACAATCAAGTGTAGTAGCAGGTGGTGGTTTGATGGTTGCTGTAGTGATTCTCGTTTAAGTGTAGTGACAAACAAAGCATTCAAAGGTATTTGATATAGATTATTTTAGGTGATAGGATTATGATCGAGATTAGGAGAGAGATGGATAGTGAGAGAGAAAGGGAGAAGAAAGGTAGCGATTTTAGTTGTTAACGAACAGGAATTAGAAGCAAGAACGAGTAACAGTGACTGTAGCATCGAATGGGTTTTGAAATCAAATAGTAAGCAGATAGCAGTACAACTCTTTCAATCATTGAATATGAAGGATGTATGGGTGTGGTTGTTAATAACAGGAAAACATAATCAGCAGTCTGAGTGATTCTAATCGAAGTGAAAACAGAAACGAATAATGTGTTGTAGTCTTTTGGTTGTTGTGGCATTCGATTCAGAAGAGAGGAAGAGAACTAGTACCCTACTGTGATTTAGTATGGTTGATGATGATGTTGTTGATTAAACCGGATCCAACAACAGTACTCATGTTTGACGTGTGTTGGTTGATTCAACAAAAGAAACAGGAAGTAGTCGTGGATTAATGGAGTGGTGACTGGTGGTGTTGAAGTGGGTTTGGTTTGTTCTTGGTAACAAAAACAGGAAAAAAATGGTGATGTGTGTTTGCCATCGAATATAGAAACTTTAAAGAGAGAGAGATAGATACTGTTTGGTTGTGGTATAGCGGTTTTGATGGTGGTGGTGTTGTGATGGTGGGGTGGCGGTTATGGTTGAGAAGGATGGTGGCGGAGGTGATGATTTAAGGTGAGAAAATGGAGGTCTTGATGATGGTGAGCAAGTGTATAAACCGTACAGTATTAGTAAGTCGAATGATGATGATGACAAACGGTAATGGTTATCGAATAGAAAGCAACAATTATATTGTCGATGGTGTTAAAAGGTGATGGAGGTGTCGGCTAAGGGTGGTGATTCAAAGTAATGGGTGACGGTTGTAGTTGTACATGGTGATAGATGAGAGTGTGGTGGGTTTATGGTGAATTGGCTGGAGAAGGAAGCCGGTGGTGCAAGGTGATGGGAGGAGGATAGTTGGTGATCGATTCATACTAGTGTCTATGTATATATATATATATATATATATATATATATATATATATATATATATATATATATATATATATATATATATATATATATATATATATATAATCCTAACTATTAATAACTAATCATAATATTATAATAAAAATAATTAATAATAATAATATTAATATAATAATTTTAATGTAACTCAGTTGACAGGAATGTGTAACAAACACATACATTTTCAATAATCATTCACACGGATATAATTTAAAGTAATAATATAATATTAATAATAATTAATAATAATATAATAATAATAATATAATAATAATAATTAAAAATCATTGAATTGAAAAGTAGGTACAGTTAAGCAGCCGGAGGTTTGGCTTATTATCAAATCACGGAGTGTTATATCGTTGTTCATTGCTAAACAGTTAACATCTAAAAGTATTTAGAAAAATCTTATATTTTTACATTAAATACATTTATTTATCCTAGTCATTAACTGATTGAAACCTAATTAAAACTGTTCACCCATTATTTGTTTTTAATTCCCAGTAATATGTACGGAGTATTAACATCTAACCTAATAATGTAAAAATATTTTTATCAAACCTAAAATCTTCGTAATCGATTTACAGTTCAACTTTTATTTTAAATCTTCATAAATTTGTATTAGATCTATATGAACACTAACGAAATGTCAATCGAGTATTACAATTAATTAATAAATATATTCAATAAACTTTTATATCTATATATAGATTCATTTTAATAATAAATTTTATTATATCTTATATTATTTTATTTTACAAAATTAATTCTAATAAATAAATAATATAATATTTTAAATTATATTTCGAATTATTATATATATATACATATATATATATATATATATATATATATATATATATATATATATATATATATATATATATATATATATATATATATATATATATATATATATATATATATATATATATACACATATTTAAATACATAAATATCTATTTACAATTAATTGTTCGTGAATCATCGGGAACAGTCGAAGGGTAATTGAATTCATGAAAACAGTTCAAAATTTTTGAGACTCAACCTAACAGACTTTGCTTATCGTGTCAAAAATATTAAATCGTATCGAGAGTTTGATTTAAAATTAGTCAAAATTTTTCGGGTCGTCACATTATTGAAGTTGTGTATCAAACAGGATCAAAAACAGGTAAAACTGCAGAAAAGGCCATGAAGCCGTCGGCCTGGCACATGAAGCCGCTGGCTTGGGATGAATATTCCAGAAGGTTCCAGAATTGATCGCAGAATTTGATGAACTTGTTGACCAAGTAAAATGCTGTTAAGGCCGCCAACTTCACACTGAAGACGCTGGCCTAGTTTACACAGTTTCTCAACTTGCCAACCAAGTTCAAGTTAAAAATGGAAACGATATCAAAAAGATTACAGGATCTTTGAAGTCGCCGGCTTGCCACCAAAGCCGCCGGCTTGGCTAAGATGGTTACGCGTTTATGTTCTTGCGGATCATGTTAAACTTGCAAAAGGAGTCACCGACTACCGGAAGCCACTGGCTTCCCACCGGCTTGGCCACCTAAGTTGAAAAGTATAAATAGGGGTCTCATGCTTCAGTTTTCAATGTACCTTCAATACCTAGATAGCAGTTTTCGTTAGTCTTTAGGGTTTTCTCTAAAACCCTTAGATTAGGTTTTACTTTCATTGTAATCAAGATTATTCAAGTTTTTAATCCAAGTTTCTTTCATCTACCTTTTTAAGGTATGATTCTATCTTTATTTTATCGTTTATTCTGTTTTATTTACTTTAATTATTTCTGTTCGTCTACCATTATGAAGTAAACGTTCGTAGTGGTTACTTGGACGAAAACTAAACTTTGTCTGGGAATCAGATGAAGCAGCCGGCTTCCTCAGTTAAAGCCGCCAGCTTTGCTGAGACATAGCCGCCAGCTTAGTGCTTAAATCCATACAGTTTCTGGTCTTTTTCCGAATCTGTATGGTCAAGTTTCTGTAATGATATTTGAACTGTTTTGAATCTGTTATGCTTTAATATACTTAATTGTCATGCTTAATGATTAGATAACATGATTTTAGGATTGATTAGTACTTAATCCGATGATCTATTATTCGATTCATGCTACTTGTTTAGATCTAGTCCATCAAACTTGTTAAATTGAATTGCATGCAACTAGGTTAAACAATATAATAGTGATAAACTTGTTTAATTTAAAATACGCTTATATAATAGATTTTAATATTGTAAGGCTTAATCGAAGATCCTTTGTTTGGATATGTTTAGTTAATGATTGCACAAAAACTTAGTAGTAATTGACTTTCAGCTAGCAACTTGAGTTGATCTACTTGATGTTTAATAGCTTATATAATTTGTCATTCTATTTGCATGTTGATCCGCATCATAAGATTAATATGTATTATAAAATTGAATTAAACATGAAGAATTGAGATGTTAGTTATGCACATCACATATCTAGCATATGCTTTAAGTCTTGCTTATTGAATAATATGCAAGCCTGTCTTAACCTGATTAGGAATAATAATTGGTCTATGATTATTATTTTACCATGTGTTAATATAAGTTATGAAACTTTCCTAATATGATTCTCGTATAAGTTATTTGTCCATGTAACTACTTTTATTTATAATTGTTTATTTTAATCTTTATTTCTTGCTTTATATTTTGTTATTCAATTCATTAATAACGTACCTTCAATTATCTCTTTCCTAAGAGATAATATTCAAAATCTAAACGACAACCAAAAACATAAATATATATTTCTAATTCTTTAATAAAAGTTAGACTAAAGAATAAAACAACTTATAACGCATCTACGCTCTTTTGGGACGATAACCTAAAATACTACATCTGACCAGGTCTTATTGCTCGTTACGGTGTTAAAAGAAAAATAAAGGTTTTATAAATTTAAAAGTTGAAATAAAAGATTAAGCACTACTGCACACACTTTTGACACATCAGTACCCCATAGCGGAACAAGGTAACTGGCGAGAGTGGCTCTGATGGCTCTGCCTGATGCACTGACCGTGAGGCGAGCCGTGTGGATCATCTCAAAGGTCGTGATGGTGCGATCGGTATCTCATCTTCCTCCTCTAATCTCGACATGGTCATCCTTCGAGGTAGAATTTGGCCGGTAGACGGCCTAGGCTGATCTGACCCTGAATAGGATAGGTTTGGGGTGCCTCCCAAGAGCGCTTTGTTTAAAAAGTCTTTCAAGCTCGACTTTTAAAATACCAGAAAACTTCTTTACTCTCGAATTGAGAGTAGAACTTTATCTCCAGGAGCGAACTTTATAGGAATTAATTTTGCATCGTGTAAAAGCTTTGTCTTCTCTTTGTAGATATATGATGTCTCGTACGCTTGATCTCTTAATTCGGCTAATTCATTTCACTGCATTTTTCTATGCTTGCTGGTTTCAGAAGGATCAAGGTTGTAGGTCTTCAACGCCCAGAGAACTTTGTATTCTAATTCTAGTGGAAAGTGACAAGCTTTGCCGTAGATAATCCGATATGGTGTAGTGCCGAGAGGATTTTTGTAAGCAGTACGAAATACCTATAAAGCATCGTCCAGCTTCTCAGCCCATCTATTTCCATGATTACCGACGGTGCATTTCAATATTCTCTTTAATGCTCTGTTTGTGACTTCAGCTTGTCCGTTGGTCTGCGGATGATATGCAGTGGACATCTTGTGGGTAACTCCGTATTGTTGTATCACCTTCATGAACTGCGTGTTACAGGATTGTGTGCCTCTGTCACAGATAATAGCTTGGGGAGCTCCGAATATGCTGAGTAGTCTCTTCAAGAAATTGGTGACGACTTTAGCATCGTTTGTTGGGAAGGCTTGTGCTTTCACCCATCGTGATACGTAATCTAATCCTACTAGGATGTATTCTTTGCATTAGACTTAGGGAATGACCCCATAAAGTCTAAACCCCATATATCAAAAATCTCGCAAGCTTGGATGTTAGTGCGTGGCATTTCATTCCTTACGGAAATCATCCCTTGACGTTGACATGCATCACATCTCTTCATAAGCTCTTGCGCATCTTTAAATATAGATGGCCAGTAAAAGCCCGAATCATAGACCTTTCTTGCTGTTAAATTAGCTCCATGATGACCTCCAGTTGGCCCATGACAACATTTATGAAGAATCCCGATAGCTTGATTTTCGTCTACACATCGCCTAATTACTTGGTCTGGACAGACTTTAAACTAGTACGGATCTTCCTAGTAGTAAGATTTCATATCTTTGAAGAATTTGTGTCTTCGGGAGGTTTCATTCCTTTTTGAGCTACTCCAGCCACTATAAAGTTGGCTATGTCTGCGTACCAAGGAGTCTCAGTAAATTGTGATCCTACTTCGGCTTGTCCTAAGCTCATAAGTTGTTCTTCCGAAAATTTGTCTATGATATCTTGTTCTACAAGTGGTCCCATCGATGGATTCTCCAATCGACTAAGATGATCTGCTGTGACATTTTCTGCTCCTTTCTTATCTTTAATCTCGATATCAAAAGCTTGTAAGAGCAAGATCCATCGTAGAAGTCTTGGTTTTACGTCTTGCTTTTTGAATAGAAAATTAAGCGCTGAATGGTCTGTATAGACTATAGTTTTGGATAGGACAACATATGATCGGAATTTATCAAAGCTGATTACTACAGCTAGTAATTCCTTTTCCGTGGTTGTATAGTTCGCTTGAGCTCCAGTCAAATTTGTACTAGCGTAATATATCGGATGAAAATGTTTATCTTTCCGTTGGCGGAGGATGGCTCCAACTGTGAAATCGCTAGCATCACACATGATTTCAAACGGTAAACTCCAATCCAGAGCAATCATGATAGGTGCGTGTGTGAGCTGCTCTTTCAGATAATTGAACACTTGAGTGCACTCTTCGGTGAAGTTGAACGAAACATCCTTTCCAAAGAGGTGAGTAATGGGTCGAGTGATCTTTGAAAAGTCTTTGATGAACCAGCGGTAGAATCCAGCGTGCCTCAGAAAACTCCGAACTGCTTTGACTGTAGTCGGCTCTGGTAACTTAGCTATGTTTTCTACTTTGGCTTTATCAACCTCTATTCCTGATTTGGATATCTTGTGTCCTAAAACTATTCCTTCTTTTACCATGAAGTGACATTTCTCCAAGTTTAGCACTAGGTTTGATTCTTCACACCAGGTGAGCATTTTGTCCAAGTTGGAAAGGCACGAATCGAAAGTACTTCTGAAAACAGAGAAGTCATCCATGAAGACTTCATACAATGTTCGATCATGTCGTGGAATATTGCTACCATGCATCGCTGAAATGTAGCAGGTGCATTGCACAACCTGAAGGGCATGCGTCGATAGGTAAATGTTCCATAAGGACATGTGAAGGTTGTCTTTCCTTGGTCCTTAGGATCGAGGGGAATTTGACAATAGCCAGAAAAACCATCGAGAAAATAATAGAATTCATTTCTTGATAATCGTTCTTTTATTTGATCAATAAACGGGAGTGGAAAATGATCTTTTCGGGTTGCATCGTTTAATTTATGATAATCTATGCAGACCCTCCAACCGGTGACTTCCCGAGTTGGTATCAGTTCATTATTGTCATTTTTGATAACGGTCATCCCTCCTTTCTTCGGTACAACTTGTACAGGACTGACCCATGGTGAATCATAAATTGGATAGATCAGGCCGGCATCCAGAAGTTTGATTACTTCTTTCTTGACAACCTCTTGAATCTTTGGGTTCACCCTACGATGTCTCTGAACTGATGGCTTAAAGTCATCTTCCATGAAGATCTTGAGACTGCAGTAATTTGGACTGATTCCTTTGATATCGAAAATCTTCCAAGCAATCGTTCTTTTGTGTGACTTTAAGACTTTGATTAGCTCCGCCTTTTCCTCGGGCATAAGTTCCTTAGAGATGATGACTGGTAATTTCGAATCTCCTTCTAAAAACGCATATTCCAGGTGCTTAGGTGTGACGACCCGGGAATTTCCGACCAAAATTAAACTTAATCTTTATATGGTTTCGACATGATAAGCAAAGTCTATTTAATTGAATCTCAAAAATTTTGAACTATTTCATATATTCATTTAACCTTTGACCAGTCTCGACGATTCACGAACAATTGTGTGTAAATAAATATGTAAACATATATAAATATATGTTATTATGAATCTATGAATAATATATACATATATATAATTCAGTAAATATCATTATATAAAATAATATTACATTCAAGCCTAAGATTGAAAATAATTGTTATATTAATATTATTATAATTACTTTTATTGGTATTAAAAATTTTATAATTAATATTAATATTTTTAATACAATATATATATATATATATATATATATATATATATATATATATATATATATATATATATATATATAATTTGATATGTATAAGTTATTATTAATATTATTATTATCATTAATAATATTAATATCATTATAACTGATAAGATTGTTATTATCATATTATTATTAGTAATTAAATTATTTAAAATTATCATTATTTCTAGTAATAATATTATTAATTATCAACTATTATTACTAGTTACTTTATTAATAATATTAACATCTTTATACTTGTTAAATATCAAAAATTGTAAGAATTTAAAATATACATATATATAAACAAGATATATAAATACATATATATATATATATATATATATATATATATATATATATATATATATATATATATATATATATACATATATATAGATACATATACATATACATATACGAGTACAAAATACAGTATATACACATATAAATATAGGTTAATACATATTTTTTTATTTAAAGAATCAAATTTTGTTTAACGTTTCAATCATACTGTAACAAGGTTTGTCTGTTGTCTTTAGATTCGTACGAACCAGAATTAAATCAAATGAACAAATCCAAATTCAGTTGAATTTCACTTTCAAATTTTATTTTCCTTCTATTTCAAATTGATTCTCTGACACTAATTGATTGTAAGGCAATCGATTCTTATTGTCGTTAATTAACTCAATCGTTTTCCTTCACCCTTCATATTCCATTACAACACTCTACCTCTTTACTTTATCCTTTTATCATCACCTCCACTGAATAAATTATCCACCTGCGATCACCACGTAAACTCAACTCAAAAACATATGTGATGATGGCTCGTTTACTGTTTCCACTTGTTATTGTTGCTAACAAAACCTCAACCACCTCCACGGCCACCACCATAGTGAGCATCACCATCATTTTATTTTCTCTTGATCCTCTTATTGAAAAATGCCAAAACCCTTTTTCTTCGAACCAACATCATCTTATTCCCATCAACTAATATCACCATGTTATTTCTGTTTTATAGAACACCAACAACAAACAAATATCTCTTACTTCTATTTGTGAGCTAGTTCACCACTACATCAACCACCTTGTTTTTCTCTTATTTCTTCTTAGTGATCATAAACCACCATCTATGCCATCCATAAAACTGAACTGCTACTATCCATTTCTGTTGAATATCGGTTGCACCAATTCTGTTTACATGCGGATTAATAAATGAAGGTTAATGCTTATAATAAGGAGAAGGTGTGCAAAATAGCGATGAAAATGCGTATTAAATAAAGAAGGATGCAGAAGGTATCTCTTTATAATATGTAGGATAATACCATTAGTTTTGTGGGACTTGACATATGCTAGTAGGTGGGGAAAAAGGAGAGAATAAATTAGGATTCACAAAAGTATCCAATACCTGCTCCATTTCCAACTAGCGTTTCAAGTATTAAATATATTTGTGTTATTTATTCGTTCGGTATTAACGAAAATGGAAGGAACCCAATCCTTTAAGGTTAGTCTGGGTCGAGACATATGTCTTATTTTTGGGCCATGTTGTGTTAATGGGTATCCTGTTGGGCTGAATAAAAAGTGGGACGGATTATAACCGCTGGATGTTATACACTTTAACACTTATTACCATGATACTACAACGATTCTGCTATTATTAGTTAGATTTCTATTTAGGAAGAGGAAAGAGATGCAGTTCGTTGTTGCTAATAAAAGGTATCTGTTGCAGTTACAATAACAAGTTAAAGATGATAATAATAGATTAGGAACGGTGGTGGTGATAGTTAATATGATTTATGATAATGAAGATATTGATTTATGATGATGATGCTAGATTATTCGATGATGATGATGATACAGACGTGGTGATATTACAGAGACGAATTAGGAATGATGATGATAGATAGATAATGATAACGATATGATTTTATGATGATGATGGGTGTTATGATATGTTGATGTATATGATGATACACGGTGAGGTTACAGCGAGATAGGGTGATGAAGATCTTGATGAAGTATAGTGATGATCATGATTATGATGATGATAATTGAAGAAGATGATTTGGTTAGATAATGATATTTTGGGTTTTAATTTAGGAAGAAGAGTAAGCGGTTTCGTATATAATAAATATATAATCTAGCGGGTTAAAACAGAATGTAATCATCGGAGCAATGGTTGGGCGTGTGAATGGTTTTGCGAGAGATCTAGGTTTCGAATCCGGGCTAAGGCAGTTTATGTTCTTTTTGAAGTCTTTTCTTTGAAGGTAGTAACATTATTATTATTATTATTATTATTATTATTATTATTATTATTATTATTATTATTATTATTATTATTATTATTATTATTATTATTATTATTATTATTATTATTATTATTATTATTACTATTATTATTATTATTATTATTATTATTATTATTATTATTATTATTATTATTATTATTATTATTATAAGTATTAGCATTATTATTAGGAGTATTATTATCAATATAGTAAATATTAGTATTATTGTTATTATTAGTAAAATTATTATCATTATTATCATAATTAGTATTAATATTACTTAGTATTAGTATTAGGCATTATTATCAATATTATTTTCTTTATTATAAAAATAAAATAACTTATTATTATTAGTATTATTATTTTTATTAAAATATTACAACTTTCTGTTATTAATATTATTTACCAAAATAAAGTATTAGTTATATAACGACATATTTTAAGATAATCATATATATATATATATATATATATATATATATATATATATATATATATATATATATATATATATATATATATATATATATATATATATATATATATATATATATATATATATATATATAAATATAAATATTAATCTTAATACATATATAACTAAACTCAGTTGATTAAATGTGATACATATTAATATATATAAATGATATAGGTTCGTGAATCTGAGGCCAAACCTGCATTGTTCAGTTGTTCAATGTCATCATACATATTTTTACTACAAAATACAGTATGGTGAGTTCATTTGATTCCCTTTTACTCTTTACATTTTTGGGACTGAGAATACATGCGCTATTTTTACAACTGCTTTATTAAATGCTTTTGAAATATATTTTTGAACTGCGAATACATGAAATACTTTTATAAATGTTTGACGAGATAGACACAAGCAAAACATTCCTCGAATGAATTATTATGCAGGCAGAAGTTCTGTGGATTATTATTGAAGTAGTTGGACGTGATAATTGCCACTAATTGTTGTGAATATTTCCCCTGATTATTATTGCTTGGTAACCTAAGAATTAGTATCGGGTATGGCCCTAATTCACGCGAATCCTAAAGGTAGCTACCGGGTTTAACACCCCCACCCAGAATGTTCACTAGACGGAAGGGCTAGTGGGCGTGGTGTTTAGTACTTAGAAGTTTATTATTATTATACAGATGAGATGTTCTGTTTTGGGGATATTATTATGCGCATTATATGTTAAGGTCGGTTACCAAGCCAAGCTATGAAAGCAAAGTGAATGTTATGTATCGAGAGAATGATTTTTATACACAGGTTATGTGTATTATATTTTGTACACGAGATATGTGTACGGTTACTAAAATTTATGAAAAATGGTTTTGTACACGAGATAGGTGTACTGTATTTAAATCTGTAACAACCCAACCCGTTAACCAACCAATAACGCGAGAAAAAAAAAATTTGCTGGAAAAGCATATGGCGCGGCGCGCCATATGGCGCGGCGCGCCATATGGCCGCGCGGCGCGCCAAAGTGGCCTGTCCAAAAAGTCATGAAATGCGAAAATGTTTGACCACTTCCCGACGTATTTAGACAAAACGCTTTTAACCATACATTAATATATGTAGAACTAAAACATCCCATTAATAAAATTAGTTTTACGAAGACCGGGCCCACATCAGCCATTTTACGACTTTCGTACGAAAATACAAGTTTTCAACCACATGATTTGTAATACAAAATAAAGGCAGAGCATGGCGATTGGGGATACGCTACCCAATCCTAATCAATTCAAAAGCAAGTCTTCTAAAGCAACTACGCAAGTCCACTAGTCCCCGCTTACCCGAGCCTCCGCATCCATGCAATCTATAAAAAAGTCAACAACGAGAGGGTAAGCTAACGCTTAGTGAATGCAATACTTATACATATACATATGTAATTTACCTACACGCATCCACTTACAATACCATGCAAATAAAATGCATAAACGAGCTAGCAACACCAAACATACGACTAGCAACAACGTTAGTATATAAATCGCCACAATAATATACTAAATCACAATAATACATAAATATAACAAACTGTTCCCCGCTATGGCACTACCGACTTGTAGACGACCAATAACGTCGAGTCTCACTCGTATGTTGTCACCGACTTGTGACTCATCAAAGGGTGTCACCGACTTGTGAACTACCCACCAATATCTATGGGTCACCGACTTGTGAACGCCATGTGACATCACCGACTTGTGAAGCGCCACTAAGTGTCACCGACTTGTGAACACTATAGGGTGTCACCGACTTGTGCATCACCCAAGGGTATCACCGACTTGTGAACCCCCATCAATACATATGGGTCACCGACTTGTGAACCTCCATGTGGCATCACCGACTTGTGAAGCACCACCTAGTGTCACCGGCTTGTGAACACTATGAAGTGTCACCGACTCGTGAATCACTTCCCCGACTTATGGTGACACCGACTTGTGGAACACCAACTAACTACTAAGGGTCACCGCCCCGTGAACCACTATGAGGTGTCACCGACTTGTGAATAACCTGTCGAGACACTACCAACTTGTAGTTCCCATCCCATCATACCAACAAATATGTCACCGTCTTGTGACATAACGCCCACTACTCACGATGTGGCACCAAAGGCCCACATCGCGTACGAGTAAATAAACCACATACATACATGTATAAATATTCCACTCACCTTTTCGCCTTGAAGAAATGCCACCGAATAATCCGCAACACACCGATGGAATGTACCTATTCCATTATCACAAACACAACAACACAATTAGGGTGGATTTACAAATCAACCCAAATTGACAACTAGTGCAATTTCGACCCAAATGCACTTCTAAGCACAAACCGTGCCCAAACTAACCAATAATCACTAACACAAGTGAGAATGGTCCTAATACGCCAATTAGACCCATTTTGCCCAAAATGGCACTTAAACCCTAATTTGACCCATAAGAAGTCAACATCGCGCCATTAGCGAGCTTTGACACCAAAACATATTTAACTTGGTTTTATACTTCAACTTAATCCATTTTAAGTTTATAAACCTCATTAAATCGCCAATTGGGTCATAATTACCACCGAACCCTAATTTGACCCAAAGTCACAATTAGTCAACCATAATACCCTAAATGGGTTCCAATACTTCAATAATCACTAACTTAAGTGATTAAACTCAATTTCAAGTCCTAAACATGGCCAATTAGTTCACCAACCCAAAATCCACCAACAATTAACAATAAACCCAATTACTAGCATCACTAAACCCATTTCATCATCTAAAAGGGTTTTTCATCAAACTAACTCAAACCCTAACTTGAATATCAAATCAAATAGATGAAATTCGGAGTTTGAGCTTACCAATACCACCACAACGTAGCTAGGAACGAAAGGAACAACTTTAGAACTCGAGCTTTTGATCAATTCGGCCTCCTTCTTCACCAAAACCCTAAATCTCTCTCTAGAATCTCTCTCTCTCTCTCTCTAGATAGTTGGGAGTGATGAATGGATGTGAAAATGATCCAAAACTGATCCAAACCAGCTAATGTGGCTCACAAATCCGGCCCCAAGTGAAATTACCCAAATACCCTTCATTTAAACCAATTTAAAACAAAGGATTCTGTCAGCGCCAAATGGCGCGGCGCGCCCCAAACCCGCGCGGCGCGCGACCCTACTGAAACAGTTTCTTTTGCATTTTAATTTATATACAATAAAACCCACACCCTTGAACACCATAATACACAAGTATACAAGATAAATATTCGGGTCTTACAACTCTCCCCCACTTAAACTCGATCACGTCCTCGTGATCCTCGTCACTTAACCAAACGGACCACACTCCACGGTCCTCAAACATACGTCCCAATCCGACTTTCCTAGGCAAATCTTCCCAATGAATCACCTCTAACAACCAAAATCGTCACACGCGATTTAACAAATCACAATCCGAGCACTAAAACCATGCTCAATCTCTCACATCGGGAAACTCAACCAATCTCGAACCGAGATATCAACCCTCTAGCGTATCATTACCAAGTACAATGCTAAAAGCAACCAAGTTTAAATCCTAAAGTCAACAATCCGAAACGATGAAGACCGAACCAAACGAACCCTTACGGATTACACCAATCACTAAACATCCATTGTAGTGCGCAATACGACCAATACGCAACTACCGTAACATCATAATCCAACGGCTAGAACCGATAGCGCCCAAAACGACTATGAAAACGCAAAACCCAAGGTGTACGAAATCAACCATCATCACACCCGTAACAAACATGTGAGCGAAACACGGCTATCGCCTCACTAATCCCACAACATGGTCCTCACGACCCCACCATCGAAGTATAAAATGACCGATAGTTCCCGCAACATGGTCCTTACGACCCTACCATTGGTGTATCAAACAACCAATAGATCACACGACACGAAGGCTGGCCGAAAACACACGCGCCCTAGTGAATCCGAACTACACGCGACTCACTACCTTCACCACAACAACAATCGGGAATGGCCGAACTACACGCGCCATAGTGAATCCGAACTACACGAGAGTCACTATCCCGGAGGAATGACCGAACTACACGAGTCAATTGTGAATTCGAACTACACGAGATTCACTCCTCAATACAATGACCGAAACCACACGAGTCATTCGTGAATCCGAACTACACGAGATTCACTTCCACAACATCGAGGTTGGCCGAACTACACGAGCCTTAGTAATCCGAAACCACACGAGATTACTACCTCAATAAGATGACCGAACTACACGAGTCACCATGAATCCGAACTACACGAGATTCATTCCAATAAGATGACCGAACTACACGCGTCATCATGAATCCGAAAACACACGCGATCCACAATCTCAACACAGGAATGGTACTCGCATTTCCCACCGGTACTCGCATTTCCCGATAGTGTTACACCATACCGACATAACACTACTCCCTTGATGAAGTCAGCGGACCCCGAAGGTCATGCTCCACCAATCACAACACCGGATGAAGTCAGCGGACCCGAAGATCATGCTTCACCGATCACAACACCGGATGAAGTCAGCGGACCCGAAGATCATGCTTCACCGATATAACACCACGCTCATGATGAAGTCAGCGGACCCCGAAAGTCATGCTCCACCAATCACGTATTCCCATGATGAAGTCAGCGGACCTTAAAGATCATGCTTCATCAAACAACCATACCATAATCGAGCAAGAACCACCTATACCAAACATAGGTACCAAACAATAATTCTCCACAAGAGAACCCGACACACACCTCCCTTAACCGGAGGATTTCACCTTGCTCGCCAAACACGTCCATTATCTCTCAACGAGATTTACCACGTTACCACCTCGGTGATGATTCAAATCCAAACCATAAGTACAATCTATCTGAAATTGTACTCTACCACAAATCGACCCAACCAGGTCTCGACAACACTTTCCGGATCTACCAAAAGCATCATCCGAAATCTCACACTAAAACTTCCTCGTGCGGGAGTGTAACTCCCCCACTTAGAACCACGTTCCATAACCACAACTCGTACAACCGCACAATGCTACCACAGGTAGACTTTACCAACAATTGGGCTCACACGACCCATTACCACATCTTACTCCAACCTTGAGCACACGAAGGATTTTAACCAACCCTTAAACACTTTGTACAAAAAGTGTACCGCAACACAATCGGAGTCGAACACCACGCTAGTAGGTATAAAAGAGGCACCTAATGTCGCGTCATAAAGACTCCATTACCAACACACATCGAGATTTAAAACACTCGATCTTAAGGGTTCCAACCAACCGACGAACCTCATGATTCGTCACTTCAACATCAAAGCGAACACGCGCTTAACAACCAAACAACAAAACCATTTCCGTGGCTTGGTAGAAACGTTTCCCAAATACTAAGGAATGCTTGGTTGCACCAAGTCTTACGTCCTTCGGCCGTTAATCAAACATCAACATAGGGTACTTCCATTAGGAACGTCACCCATAGCATAACATGCACAACAAAGGCATACAACTCAAACTCCAACGGCATTTAATAAATAATTAAAAGGCATATTTATCAAAATTAAACGTACCTTAACGTCTCCTGGCCGCACCCGTCCCCGCTAACTTGGGACATTCCGACTTACGATGTCCTTCTTTTTGGCAATTGAAGCACACCATACCATCACCCTTTGGTACCGAACATTCCCAAGACTTCTGACCCCTCACGCCACAATTGTAACATCTAGCCGCACTAGAATCCGACATACCCGCTCGCGTACCACCCGTGCTCACACTCGGACCCTTAGCCCTCTTACTCGGAGCACCATAAGAAACGACCCTTCGCTCACTTGAAGGTTCACCCTTTTTCGATCGTGAATACGACTCGAAACCTCTAGCCAAGTCGAATAATTCCGAAAACGATTTCGCTTGACCCCGGCTAATTTTACTTTTCAAGTCATCATTCAAGGTCCGATAGAAATCTCCCATCAACAAACGATCATTCCCCAAATACTCCGGACAAAAACGAGCCTTCGCCATAAAGGTCGTCTTAAGAGTACTCAAATCCGTAGATCCTTGTCGCAAATTTCGCAACTCATTACGCAATTCCCACAAATCGGCCGAAGTCCGGAACTCCTCGAAGAATTCCTCCTTAAAGTCGTCCCACGATAAAGCCATAAACGTCTCGCCACCGACAAGATCAATCTTACCATCCAACCAATCCCTTGCCCTACCCCGCAACAAACTCGTAGCGAGTCTCGTCTTTCTCTCGGGAGGGCAATCAATAGTACGGAAACACCCTTCGACGTCCGAAATCCAAGTTGTGCTTACCAAAGGATCCGGCTTTCCATCATACATCGGGGGTTTAGTCCTCGTGAAGCTCTTAAGATAACGCTCCATTTCACCACTACTTTGAAGTTCGGAATACCTCCTTTCCATTCTTTCTTCTAACGCACCCATTTGCTCCGCAACGGCGGCCGCAACCCTAGCGTTAAACTCCACATCATTCGCCTCGGTCTCGTTTCGCGTCGTCATTCTAAAGAATGCAAAACGATTAGTCCACGAACGTGTAAAACCGTACGCACGACACAGCCCCATCTTGCTAAACACTCATCGTACATCACTTGTTAGACACGATTTGCACCCGTAATAAGGTTTGCAAGTTCTTATTACGCACACATGCCGCATCGACTCGTTAGTACAACTACCGTCTCGCTCGATGATATACACAAACACAACCAAAATTCTACGCGGTACAAACACACACGAGAATTATTATCACAACACAACAACATATTAATAATATCCGCATTACTAATATAAACGTTAGTTAACCTATAGCCAAGGCACTAACCAAACCCATTCCGACCCGTAATCCTACAAGTCCCGCAACAATTTAAGCACTCACAAGTCTAAGTCTAGGCACCTATCTCAAGTCACCTAAATCCCTTAGACCATGCTCTGATACCACTTGTAACAACCCAACCCGTTAACCAACCAATAACGTGAGAAAAAATTTTTTTTTTGCTGGAACAGCATATGGCGCGGCGCGCCATATGGCCGCGCGGCGCGCCAAAGTGGCCTGTCCAAAAAGTCATGAAATGCGAAAATGTTTGACCACTTCCCGACGTATTTAGACAAAATGCTTTTAACCATACATTAATATATGTAGAACTAACACATCCCATTAATAAAATTAGTTTTACGAAGACCGGGCCCACATCGGCCATTTTACGACTTTCGTACGAAAATACAAGTTTTCAACCACATGATTTGTAATACAAAATAAAGGCCGAGCATGGCGATTGGGGATACGCTACCCAATCCTAATCAATCCAAAAGCAAGCCTTCTAAAGCAACTACGCAAGTCCACTAGTCCCCGCTTACCCGAGCCTCCGCATCCATGCAATCTATAAAAAAGTCAACAACGAGAGGGTAAGCTAACGCTTAGTGAATGCAATACTTATACATATACATATGTAATTTACCTACAAGCATCCACTTACAATACCATGAAAATAAAATGCATAAACGAGCTAGCAACAAAAAACATACGACTAGCAACAACGTTAGTATATAAATCGCCACAATAATATACTAAATCACAATAATACATAAATATAACAAACTGTTCCCCGCTATGGCACTACCGACTTGTAGATGACCAATAACGTCGAGTCTCACTCGTATGTTGTCACCGACTTGTGACTCATCAAAGGGTGTCACCGACTTGTGAACTACCCACCAATATCTATGGGTCACCGACTTGTGAACGCCATGTGACATCACCGACTTGTGAAGCGCCACTAAGTGTCACCGACTTGTGAACACTATAGGGTGTCACCGACTTGTGCATCACCCAAGGGTATCACCGACTTGTGAACCCCCATCAATACATATGGGTCACCGACTTGTGAACCTCCATGTGGCATCACCAACTTGTGAAGCACCACCTAGTGTCACCGGCTTGTGAATACTATGAAGTGTCACCGACTCGTGAATCACTTCCCCGACTTATGGTGACACCGACTTGTGGAACACCAACTAACTACTAAGGGTCACCGCCCCGTGAACCACTATGAGGTGTCACCGACTTGTGAATAACCTGTCGAGACACTACCAACTTGTAGTTCCCATCCCATCATACCAACAAATATGTCACCGTCTTGTGACATAACGCCCACTACTCACGATGTGGCACCAAAGGCCCACATCGCGTACGAGTAAATAAACCACATACATACATGTATAAATATTCCACTCACCTTTTCGCCTTGAAGAAATGCCACCGAATAATCCGCAACACACCGATGGAATGTACCTATTCCATTATCACAAACACAACAACACAATTAGGGTGGATTTACAAATCAACCCAAATTGACAACTAGTGCAATTTCGACCCAAATGCACTTCCAAGCACAAACCGTGCCCAAACTAACCAATAATCACTAACACAAGTGAGAATGGTCCTAATACGCTAATTAGACCCATTTTGCCCAAAATGGCACTTAAACCCTAATTTGACCCATAAGAAGTCAACATCGCGCCATTAGCGAGCTTTGACACCAAAACATATTTAACTTGGTTTTATACTTCAACTTAATCCATTTTAAGTTTATAAACCTCATTAAATCGCCAATTGGGTCATAATTACCACCGAACCCTAATTTGACCCAAAGTCACAATTAGTCAACCATAATACCCTAAATGGGTTCCAATACTTCAATAATCACTAACTTAAGTGATTAAACTCAATTTCAAGTCCTAAACATGGCCAATTAGTTCACCAACCCAAAATCCACCAACAATTAACAATAAACCCAATTACTAGCATCACTAAACCCATTTCATCATCTAAAAGGGTTTTTCATCAAACTAACTCAAACCCTAACTTGAATATCAAATCAAATAGATGAAATTCGGAGTTTGAGCTTACCAATACCACCACAACGTAGCTAGGAACGAAAGGAACAACTTTAGAACTCGAGCTTTTGATCAATTCGGCCTCCTTCTTCACCAAAACCCTAAATCTCTCTCTAGAATCTCTCTCTCTCTCTCTCTCTCTAGATAGTTGGGAGTGATGAATGGATGTGAAAATGATCCAAAACTGATCCAAACCAGCTAATGTGGCTCACAAATCCGGCCCCAAGTGAAATTACCCAAATACCCTTCATTTAAACCAATTTAAAACAAAGGATTCTGTCAGCGCCAAATGGCGCGGCGCGCCCCAAACCCGCGCGGCGCGCGACCCTACTGAAATAGTTTCTTTTGCATTTTAATTTATATACAATAAAACCCACACCCTTGAACACCATAATACACAAGTATACAAGATAAATATTCGGGTCTTACAAAATCTTGTGGTCTATCAAAATGATGAATTTTATTGTTTTATGATAAACTTATGAACTCACCAACCTTTTGGTTGACACTTTAAAGCATGTTTATTCTCAGGTATGAAAGAAATCTTCCGCTGTGCATTTGCTCATTTAAAAGATATTACTTGGAGTCATTCATGACATATTTCAAAAGACGTTGCATTCGAGTCATTGAGTTCATTAAGATTATTATTAAGTCAAGTATAGTTGGATATATTATGAAATGGTATGCATGCCGTCAACTTTCGATGTAATGAAAGATTGTCTTTTCAAAAACGAATGCAATGTTTGTAAAATGTATCATATAGAGGTCAAGTACCTCGCGATGTAATCAACTATTGTGAATCATTTGTAATCGATATGGACTTCGTCCAGATGGATTAGGACGGGTCTCCACATCAGGTAACTTCTTGAGCTCCAATTCGGGTGGTTCCTCGATAGATGATTTCATGCTGGTGATGTTCTCCCTATGTAATGGATCATACCCTTCTTGGTACTCAGATTCTTCTGGTTCTTGGATAGTGGTAACTGACACTATCTTCTCTTTTATTGTTAAAATTGTCCTTCTTAATGCCTCTTCTTTTGAAACTTCTTCCTTTATTTCGTATGATGGCTCAGGAGTCTCCTCACAGTCCTTACATTATTGTGGTTCCTGATTTACCTGAATGAAATCCCTTTTTTCATTCGGTCTTCTCCTTAATAGAGGTAATGGGATTCCTTCTCCTAGTGGTTCTATAATCGTGCTCATAGAATTACTTTAGGTGGTGAGAGATTGTGGTTGACCATCTCCTATGGCCGAGCATGTGTCAAGATTTTCCTTGTATGGTGTGGAGAATAATTCCTTAAAAATCTTATCTTGGCTACATATCGCCATGGATTCCTCCAGATGTTCATCAATGAGTTCTTGAAGAGAATCAGTGAGACTAACATCTTCTTCTCTGGGGTGGTTCATAAGTTGGTCGACATTGAATGTGACTTCTTCCTTACCAACCCTCAGTTTTAAAGATTTCTCATGTACGTCGATCACAGCCTTGGCGGTGTTTAAGAACGGTCTACCAAGGATGAGGGGGACTTTCGTATCTTCTTCAATATCCATGATTGCAAAATCAATGGGGAATGCAAACTTATCCACTCTTACTAGGATATCCTCAGCAATTCCTCTAAGGATTTTAACTGATCTATCCGCAAGTTGAATAGTCATTCGCGTCGGTCTTAATTCATTAAGTCTTAGCTTCTTAAAGAGAGAGTAGGGCATTAGGTTTACGCTGGATCTTAAGTCTGCTAACGCATTACTAATTTGGACATCTTGCAGGTAGCAAGGTACCGTAAATCTTCATGTATCTCCTAACTTAGGGGGAATTCCATGTTGTAGAACTAACAAACACTCCTCACTCAAGGGTAAGCTAATTATCTCTCTTAATCATTCTTTATTCGAAAGTAATTCTTTGAAAAATTTAGCACAATTAGGCATTTCGACTAACGCATCTACTAAGCGTATATTCAAGTGGAGGTTTTTAATTATATCTCAATATCTAGAAAATTGAGTTTCCTGCCTTTCCTTCCTTAGTCTACCCGAAAAAGGTATTCGAGCTCTCGAAATAATCTCTGGGGTGACAGGGTTAACAGAATCTAGGGGATTTATAGGCTGATTAAGTGTTATGGGTTCTGTTTTGAAAAGGTTTTGAGTGGGGGAATCCTCTATATTTGCAGGATTATCACTTTTGTTTCTTTTCCTCCCCTAGTTAAAACTAGGACATCAAACTCTTTGTATTCCGTCTCGAGTTTAGTTGATAATTGTTGTATAGTAAGTTGAAAAGTTTCTATTAATTTTTCAAAAGTGAAGATCGAGTTATCAAACTTATTTTGATATTCTATGACTTGAAGATTTATACTTTGTTGTTTCATCATAAAATCAGCTAAGACTCTCTGAGAGTCTACGGAGGGTTTGTGTACTGGAAATATTATATTGGATTCCGAGCTATTTTGCTATTTATATGCCCATCTAGGGTAAGGATACCTTAGATTGGTTCTAGTAGCATCGGCATTTATCGTAGCAGGAATTGAAAAGTCCTGAAGTGTAAGGTTAAGATCTTTTAACCTTGATTCTAGCATTTTTAAAGCTTGTGTAGAAGTATCTGGCTTAGCAGCTTCATCACTCCAGTCTTCCTCTCGTGTTGCAGTCGTTTCTAGGAGATCCCATGCTTCTGTTGTTGTGCGCAACATGAAGTTTCCTTGCGAAGCCATGTCGAGGGTGGATCTATCGTTTTAGGTCAAGCCATTGTAAAATGTGTAAAGTAGATATCGTTGACCTACTAAATGATTTAGATATCTCCTAAGCATCTCCTTAAATCTTTTCCATGCTGAGCTTAATAGCTCGTCATTTCGTTGGTGGAAATTCACAATTTTACCCCTTAGACTGGTTTGAAGAGAAGTTGGATAGAACTTTGCCAGGAACTTGGTTGCTAATTCTTCCCATGAATGGATCGAGTTGGAATCAAGTCCATCAAACCACAATAAAGCGTGTGCAGATAAAGAGTATTGAAAAAGATGGAGTTTTAAAATATTTGAATCAGTTATCCCTTGCTTATAAAAGTTGACCAGACTGATGAATTTTCTCAGATGAGAGTTTGCATCATCATTCGAAAGTCCTTGAAATTGACAGGAAGTTTTGACTAATTTGATAATGTGGGAATCAATTTCTAGGGTTTCTTCGGTAGTTAAAACGATTGGTCCGCCTCGATTTTCTATACACGATCTTTGCATAGAAGCGAGAGTAACGCGGTTCATTTTTAAATATTCTGTTTTATGAAAACGTAAAGTGTAACTTTCAGATATTAATATGAAAGGATTGACTGTTTAATTAAAACGGTTATATTTGAAATTTGGTCGCTAACCTTATAGATATAATAATCAATCCAGTTTCTTTCAGACAACTTCTTACCTAGATGGCCAAGATGACAACGGAGAGGCAGGATCCTTTTGGTTCCAATACAATTGGAGACTGTTCGGAAAATCCAACAACCAAGTCCATTTATTTTGTCTTCCTAAGACACCATCCTACGGTATTCTTCAGTTGTGATTAAAACCTTTTCGATTAAAATATTCGATCCCCGGCAGCGGCACCAAGAAATTAGTTTACCTACTGATATCGCTTAAAAAGTCGGTTACGTTTGTCGTGGAACGAGGTAGACAAGCGGGTCTCAGCAGGGTCCTAAAATTTTTTATTTTTAAGAGCGGGGCCTAAATCTTGTTAGCACTTTCTAGGGTAGAAAGAGTAAGCTGACTTAGGGTCGTGTTTTGAATGGTTTAACGAATTGAATTTCAAAGGGATAATTGTTCTTGGTTAAATTGTCCGGTTAAAAGAGTAGTTAAGTTTTTATTTAACAGGTTCCTAATAGGCCCAGGGGTAAATGTGAGTATTCGTATCAACCAAATAATTGATATAACAATGAGAACAATTCTTTATGAGACGTTTTAATAAAAACATAATTTTATTGCAGCGGAAGTATTAAATATTCATTGTTTTACATAAACGTTGAAAATGAAATAGTAAATGTAAAACTGAGATGCATGACGACTCCAAGTAGCAGCAATCATATTCATTTGCAAATGGCTTATTCACCTGAGACAAAACATGCTTAAAAGTGTCAACCAAAAAGGTTGAGTGAATAACATAGGTTTAAATTGAATATATTCGTTAGACCACAAGTTTTAATAAAAGACGATATATCATGTATATCAAAAGTATGCCATGAGCGTATAATATCAAAACTAAACGATTTTATCCCGAGACAATACATATGTAATTGTCGAGATCATTATTATACCACCAATTGACCTGGGGTCAATGGTTCGGGATGTTACTTGAAATGTCCCATTCATATTGATTATAAACGTTCCATATTAATTGATTTCGTTGCGAGGTTTTGATCTCTATATGAGTCATTTTTCAAAGACTGCATTCGTTTTTAAAACAAACCATAACCTTTATTTTATCGACAAGGTTAAAAAGACACCACCTAGATTATCCAAAAATGATAATCTAAAAATATCACACTTACACACTACCAATACATATTGGTTTACAATATTAATATGTTACAACAAAGTAAATCTCGAATACAGTTTTAAACAATATAATACAAGCATGCTGACACCAAATCTTGTCCGTATATTAGCATGCAACAGCGGAAGCTCTTAATAATCACCTGAGAATAAACATGCTTTAAACGTCAACAAAAATGTTGGTGAGTTATAGGTTTAACCTATATATTTATCAAATCGTAATAATAGACCACAAGATTTCATATTTCAATATACATCCCATACATAGAGATAAAAATCATTCATATGGTAAACACCTAGTAACCGACATTAACAAGATGCATATAATAATATCCCCTATCATTCCGGGACATCCATCGGATCCGCAACCATGGATGGGGTTCGTTAGGCCCAATAGATCTATCTTTAGGATTCACGTCAATTAGTAGATTGGTTTACTAATTCTTAGGTTACCAAGCAAAAAGGGCATATTCGGCTTCGATCATTCACCCATATAATGTAGTTTCATTTACCTGTGTCTATTTCATAAAACATTTATAAAACTGCATGTATTCTCATCCCAAAATATTAGATTTTAAAAGTGGGACTATAACTCACTTTCACAGATTTTTAGTTCGTCGGGAAGTAAGACTTGGCCACTGGTCGATTCACGAACCTATAACAAATATGTACATATATATCAAAGTATGTTCAAAATATATTTACAACATTTTTAATACATTTTACTGTTTTAAGTTTATTAAGTCAGCTGTCCTCGTTAGTAACCTACAACTAGTTGTCCACAGTTAGATGTACAGAAATAAATCAATATATATATTATCTTGAATCAATCCATGACCCAGTGTATACATGTCTCAGGATAGATCACAACTCAAAGTATATATATTTTTGGAATCAACCTCAACCCTGTATAGCTAACTCCAACATTACTGCATATAGAGTGTCTATGGTTGTTCCAAATAATATATATACATGGGTCGAAATGATATGTCAAAACATTTGCATACGTGTCTATGGTATCCCAAGATTACTTAATATATTAGAATACATGTATAATACAATATGAGTTAGCTAGGATATGATTAATATAGATTTGTTACCAATTTTCACGTAGTTACAACAAGCAAAAATATCCAATCTTGTTTTACCCATAACTTCTTCGTTTTAAATCCGTTTTGAGTGATTCAAGTTGCTATGGTTTTATATTGAACTTAAGTTTATGAATCTAAATAGAAAAAGTATAAGTTTATAGTCAGAAATACAGGTTACAATTCATTTTTGTAAAGGTAGTCATTTCAGTCGAAAGAACGACGTCTAGATGACCATTTTGGAAAACATACTTCCACTTTGAGTTTAACCATGATTTTTGGATATAATTTCATGTTCATAAGAAAAATTATTTTTCCAGAATAACAACTTTTAAATTGAAGTTTATCATAGTTTTTAATTAACTAACCCAAAACAGCCCGCGGTGTTACTACGACGGCGTATATCCGGTTTTACATTGTTTTTCGTGTTTTCAAGTTTTAAATCATTAAGTTAGCATATCATATAGATATAGAACATGTGTTTAGTTGATTTTAAAAGTCAAGTTAGAAGGATTAACTTTTCTTTGCGAACAAGTTTAGAATTAACTAAACTATGTTCTAGTGATTACAAGTTTAAACCTTCGAATAAGGTAGTTTTATATATATGAATCGAATGATGTTATGAACATCATTACTACCTCAAGTTTTGTGGATAAACCTACTGGAAATGAGAAAAATAGATCTAGCTTCAAAGGATCCTTGGATGGCTTGAAAGTTCTTGAAGCAAAATCATGACACGAAAACAAGTTCAAGTAAGATTTCCATTCGAAATAAGATTGTTAAAGTTATAGAAATTGAATCAAAGTTTGAATATGAGTATTACCTTATATTAGAAAGATATCTTACTGTAAATAAGAAAGATTTCTTGAGGTTGGATGATCACTCAAAGTGGATTTGCAAGATTGGAAGTAAGCTAGCAAACTTGGAAGTGTTGTTGGTGTGTTCTTGAGTAGTTGTTTTGTAACTTGGTTTATGTATGGATTTATGAGCTAGATTGAGCTAGATTTTGATGAAAATGATGAAGAAAACTTAGAACAAAGTAAAAACACTTGAGAGAGATTAATTTGATTCAAGAAAATTGCAAAGTGAATGTGTTTGTGAGTACCATACTCCACGTGAATTAGAAGTCTCCATATAGGCTCCATTAGTTTGTAATTTTGTGAGATATTTCATGCTAGATGTTAAATGATGGTTCCCACATGGTTAGGTGACTCACATGGGCTGCTAAGAGCTGATCATTGGAGTGTATATACCGATAGTAAATACATTTAGAAGCTGTGTATTGTACGAGTACAAATACGAGTGCATACGCGTAGAATTATTGATGAAAATGAATGAGGATGTAATTGTAAGCATTTTTATTAAGTAGAAGTACTTTGGTGACGCCCCGTACTAAATCATCATGTACAGACCATCAACAACAGGATCATTACAAGGTCAAACACTATATGCGTTTTCAAAACAAGTTGCATTCATGATAAAAGCTGACCTCATAACCAACGCCAAATGTTTTTCAACCTAAGTATGCTTCTATGAATAGAAGCAAATATAATAGTGCGTGACCCTTAAGTCGTTATAAATCATAGGTTCAAAAGTAATTAAGTTTGAATGCAAGATAAAGTAGTTCATGCAGTGACATCTCTAAAGCGGCGGGTGTCGACAGCAAGACTAGTATACAGCGGAAGCAACCTTAAGCACCTGAGAAAAACATGCTTAAAAACGTCAATACAAAGGTTGGTGAGCTATAGTTTAAGTATAACAGTATGTAAGGTAGGCCACGAGATTTTAGTGCTACAAAGAGCGTTTCAAAACAGTATGATAAAGTATATGTTAACCGTGGGCACTTGGTAACTAACTTAACGTTTATACCCCCTGAAAGTACACTTGGCAAGTGCGTATGTTTACGAAGTACTAAACACTCGTTAAATACTAGCGCGACTAGCCCGAGTGGGGATGTCAAACCCTATGGATCCATATCTAAGATTCGCGTTCACCGGTTCAAAAACCAATGACTAAACGTTATCGAGCTAAAGGGAATGTTTATGCCGTTGTATAACCCACACATATATAAGTTTAAGTACTTGTGCCTAGTATGTAAAACGTAAAATGTGCATGTATTCCCAATTCCCAAAATAAGTTAAAGTAAAAAGGGAATGCTATAACTCACAATGATAAAGTAGCGGTAAAGTCGAGTCGGAAAATAAGCAAGTACGTATGTCCGGAAAGTCCTCAACCTAAGTCAAATAATACTAAGTCAGTAAATTGTCCGAATAGGTTTAAAATGTATGTAAATTAGGTCTTAAGGGTCATCATCATTCATCATTAAACAAAAGGTGTAAAGTAAGTTTCGTTCATGAAAAGAGTTTAAAACAAAGGCTGAGTTCAGTCAGTCACCACGGCCCCTATACCTACTGAAATAAGGTGAGACTAGTGGCCATGGCTCCGTATATGAGTCCTTTTAGTTGTGGTAAAAATTCCAGAAGCAAACTCGTCTTCGTTTGACCGTGGCGACGGTCTAAGTGCGAGTAGGTCAGAATTTTCAGCACAACGTTAAAAGACATAGTGACGATCGGAGGGCCATAAATCCTAAACCGTAACTCGGATTAAGATGAGTACTAAATGAAAAGTTATCTACTTGAACAGAGATATCTGAAAATCATAATTACAGTAGCCCGGGTCGTATAGGTCAGACACATAAATAGTAAAACAGTAGGTTCCGGTGGTTCTTGGTACTCGATGCTTATCACGGTTCTCATCCTTGATGCATATAGCTTCA
This sequence comes from Rutidosis leptorrhynchoides, assembly GCF_046630445.1. Lineage (NCBI taxonomy): Eukaryota > Viridiplantae > Streptophyta > Magnoliopsida > Asterales > Asteraceae > Rutidosis > Rutidosis leptorrhynchoides. The sequence continues at coordinate 477,095,648 of NC_092334.1, read as the reverse complement.
AGTGTACAACTCGCTGATGTGTTTGCATCATCTTGACCAAGGTTTCACCATCATAACACTTGTATAAGTCCAAGACATGTAGCACAACTCATTTAAGTGTTGCAAGTGTTTTGATGAACTAAAGTTACATCAAAGTCTTAGATCCGACACATACATGTACTATAAAAGTAATATTAACCAAGTTTTGACTATTATGACACAAGTGTAGGTCTAAGACATGTAGCACAACTCACTTAAGAGTTGTATGAAGTTTGATGAACCAAAGTTACATCAAGGTCTTAGATCTAACACATACAAGAACTTTAAAACTAATATTAAGTTACAACTTGAAAATAAACTTATAAAATCAAGATCTTAAGTTGTAGAACATAGTTCTTAGTTAGATCTTGAAGATCCTAGACCCAAAAGTCTAGATCTAACATAAGTGTACTAAGTTATAATTAAAGAAAGCTTACTTATATGTTCTTGTAACTTTTAAAGTTAATTTTAGTTCAAGAAAGTATGAGATCAAGACTAACTTGTAATACTTGACCATTTAAACCAACAAACATGAAATTAAAGTACATAATATAAAGAAACAAACTAAGTAAACAAGTTAATGAGTTCATAGATTTCATACTTTAAAGATTCAAGCCAAAGTCTTGATCTTTAGAAAATAAACTTTAAGTTTACTTCATGAGCTTGAAGTATGATTTTAATCAACACATGAACTTACAATCTTTTAACTAATTAAATGTAGAACATAACTAGTAAGTTAGGTTCTTATGTGTTCTTGTTATGAACAAGATAAAATGAAGAATTAAACTAAAGAGTTTGATTCTTGTAACTAGTAAAGAACAACAACTACTAATAACTACAAGAGATTAAACAACAACAAAGAACAAAAGATGATGATGATATGAGATGTATAGGTTCGGTTTTAACAAGAAAAAAAGAAAGAAAAAGTCTCAAGTTGCTTACAAGAATTAGAGAGAAAAGAGAGAAAGTTGAGATGCAAGTTTGAAGTGTGTGTGTGAGAATGAGAGAATGGTTGAGTGTAAGTAATGAAAAAATGAAAACAAAACCCTCCCATTATGCCTAGGAGGCCGACGGTTTCAAGTCAGGGAGGGAGGAAGGAATTGTTCACTAGTTACTTGTGTACATTTGACTAAAAAAGTGGTTAATAAGGAAGCTTGCATAGGGATTATGGTGTAACTAGATTCTTTGTGCACAAAACTAACTAGACAAGTTCTAAAGTGATACTTACATGTGTAAAATGGGCTAGTTAAGTCCATATAAGATGTAGGGTGGGCTCTTTAAGTCCATGTACAAATATAAAGCCCAAGTTCCAAGTTTGTAGCAATTAAACAAATAAAGCCCATGTAATTAACTAATAACCATAGTTAATCAAAATGATTAATAAAATTAATCATGAATGTAAATAATACTTGAAAATATTATTCGTGTAAGGTACGTATGTCATAAAGACGTGTCGGGCATTCAAAAGTCATGTATGATCAATCATGGTAACGAGTAAATGTAATAACATACATTCAATAATTCACAAGTATTAATAATAACAATTATTAATAAATAAACGTTGGAAAATCCAGGGTCGTTACATTACCCACCTGTTAAAGAAAATTTCATCCTGAAATTTAAGCTGAGGTAGATGGAGGAATCGGGAAAAGGTGAGGATACTTCCGCATCATTTGATCCTCTCGCTCCCAAGTAAACTCAGGTTCTCGTTTGGCATTCCATCGAACTCGGACGATCGGAATCCTGTTGTGTTTCAAAACCTTGACCCCACGGTCCGTAATCTCGACAGGTTCTTCCACAAAGTGGAGTTTGTCATCAATTGTAAGTTCCTCCAATGGTATGATAAGTTCAGGTGGAGCAAGACACTTCTTCAAGTTTGACACGTGGAAGGTAGGATGAACTGAGCTCAATTGTGCTGGTAGATCTAAACGGTAAGCAACGGGTCCAACACGTTCCAAGATTTCAAAAGGACCAATGTATCGTGGGTTTAACTTTCCACGTTTTCCAAAAAGGATCACACCTTTCCAAGGTGCAACCTTCAACATTACACGATCACCAATGTTGAATTCAAAGTCTTTACGTTTAAGATCGGCATAACTCTTTTGACGATCGCGGGCGGTCTTAAGTCTAGCTTGAATCTGAGCAATCTTTTTCGTTGTTTCGTGGACTACCTCGGGTCTGGTAATTTGCTTTTCGCCTATGTCAGCCCAACAAATAGGGGATCGGCACTTGCGGCCATACAACGCTTCAAAAGGTGCGGCATTAATACTCAAGTGATAACTGTTGTTGTAAGAAAATTTGGCGAGTGGCAAATGCCTTTCCCAGGCCTTTCCGAAATCGATGACACATGCACGCAACATGTCTTCCAAGGTCTGAATCGTTCGTTCACTTTGCCCGTCGGTCTGTGGATGATAAGCAGTACTCATGTCGAGACGGGTTCCCATGGCTTCTTGCAAAGAACGCCAGAATCTAGAAGCAAAACGGGGATCGCGATCCGAGATGATCGATAAAGGTATACCATGATGAGATACAACCTCTTTGATGTATAATTGAGCAAGTCTCTCCATCGTATCCGTTTCCTTCATGGCTAAAAAGTGTGCAGATTTGGTAAGACGGTCAACGATAACCCAAATAGTATCGTATCCGCCCACCATCTTTGGTAGCTTGGTGATGAAATCTATTGTTATCAATTCCCACTTCCATTATGGGATTTCCGGTTGTTGAAGTAACCCAGAAGGTCTCTGATGCTCGGCCTTAACTTTTGAGCAAGTCAAACACTTACTAACATAAGTTGCAACGTCCTTCTTAAGATTCGGCCACCAATACTGTTCTTTAAGGTCGTGGTACATCTTGCCCGCTCCAGGATGAATCGAATATCTCAATTTGTGGGCTTCATCAAGTATAAGGTTTCGTAGATCTCCATAATAAGGTACCCAAATTCTTTCGGTATAACATCAGAGTCCAGACTCCTTAACCTCGAATCGAGAGACGAGTATGTTCAAATGTTCATGAGATATATTCTCCTCCTTGAGAGCCTCACCTTGGGCTACTCTGATCTGGCTGTTGAGGTTCGAATGAATGGTGATGTTCAGTGCCCTAACACGAAGAGGTGCCTTCCTCTCCTTTCGGCTCAAAGCGTCAGCTACAACATTGGCCTTGCCCGGGTGATAACGAAGTTCACAATCATAGTCATTCAGCATCTCAATCCATCGACACTGTCTCATATTCAGTTGCTTCTGATCGAATATATGTTGGAGACTCTTGTGATCGGTGAAGATAGTGCTCTTAGTTCCATAAAGATAGTGTCTCCACAATTTGAGTGCAAAGACAACAGCTCCAAGTTCAAGATCGTGAGTAGTATAGTTCCGCTCGTGAATCTTCAGTTGACGAGAAGCATATGCGATAACCTTTGATCTTTGCATCAGTACACAACCAAAACCACTTTTCGGAGCATCGTAATAAATGATGAAATCATCACTGCCTTCAGGAAGAGATAGGATAGGTGCGGTGGTTAACTTCTTCTTCAAAGTTTGGAATGCTGATTAGTGTGCGGGTTCCCAAATGAACTTCTTGCCCTTGTGAGTCAGCGCGGTCAAAGGACGTGCAATCAGAGAGAAACCTTCAATAAATCTTCGGTAATAACCGACGAGACCTAGGAATTGGTGAATGTGAGTCGGAGTAGTGGGGGTTTCCCACTTGCTGATAGCTTCAATCTTGGCGGAATCAACTTTGATACCCTGGTCGCTCACAACATGACCCAGAAATTGGACCCCCTTCAACCAAAATTCACACTTAGAGAATTTGGCGTAAAGTTGCTCTTGCCTCAAGAGTTCAAGCACTAATCGAAGATGTTGCTCATGTTCTTCTTCGCTCTTAGAGTAGATAAGGATATCATATATGAAGACGATAACAAACTTATCCAAGTACGGCTTGCAGAAACGATTCATGAGGTCCATGAACACGGCAGGTGCATTGGTTAAACCGAATGGCATTATGAGAAATTCATAATGACCATAATGAGTTCTGAACGCAGTTTTCATCACATCACTTTCCTTCACCCTCAGCTGGTGATATCTGGATCGCAAATCGATCTTAGAGTAAACGCTCGATCCTTGTAGTTGATCAAAAAGATCGTCAATTCGTGGAAGAGGATACCGATTCTTGATTGTCAATTTATTGAGTTCACGGTAGTCGATACACATATGGAAGGATCCATCCTTCTTCTTCACAAACAACACATGTGCGCCCCAAGGTGAGAAGCTTGGTTGGATAAATCCACGGTCAAGTAGCTCTTGTAGTTGACTCTGTAATTCTTGCATCTCGAAAGGTGCGAGTCTATAAGGTGCGCGAGCTACAGGTGCTGCTCCTGGCACTAAATCGATCTGAAACTTTACGGCTCTCGGCGGTGGTAATCCAGGCAATTCTTCAGGGAAGACATCAAAAAATTCGTTCACAATTCGAACATCGTTCACGCTCTTCACCCCAGTTTCTACCGTTTTTACACGCGCTAGGACAGCAAGACGTCCCTTCTTCATAATCTTTTGCGCTTTCACGCAACTAATGAGGTTCAGCTTCGAGGTACATCTCTCTCTGTAGATGATCAGTGGCTTACCGTCTCCGTGTGGTATACGAAGTTCTTTATCTCCACAGATAATGTCGGCCCTTATCTTGCTCAACCAATCCATATCGACTATCACGTCAAAACTTCCTAATTTGATAGGTATCAAATCAATTTCGAAATCTGCACCAGCTATGTTGATAATAGCTCCTCGACTAATATGGTCAACTTTCTTAAGTTTTCCATTGGCTACCTCGACAAGCATACTCTCTTTTAACAGGACTAACGACCAATTAATCTTATCGCAAAAATGTCTACATACATAACTTCTATTGGCACCAGTATCAAATAAGACAGAAGCTAATAGATTGTTGATAGTGAATATACCTGTCACCAAGTCGGGGTTTTCTCGGGCGTCCCTTGCATTAACGTTGAAAGCTCTACCACGGGGTGGTCCGCCGTCTTTTCTTTTGTTGGGGCATGCATTTCTGAAATGGCCCATCTGTCCGCATTCGTAGTACTTTTTCGGCCCATTGGTGTTCGGCTTCCCATTCAAAGTGGTGACCTTGCAGTCTTTCCCGATATGCCCAGTCCGTTGGCACTTTTTGCAAACAACATTACAATATCCAGTATTGTGCTTGTAGCACCGCTTGCATTGTGGTAAGGTTCCTTTGTAGTTCGGGTTTGAGTTGGTGTTAGGATTGGGGTTTCCACCGTTGTTGTTTCCTCTGAAACCCTCATGTCGTTTCGCCGGGTTCTGATCATAGGTCCTTCCCCTATTGTTATCCCATTTGCGCTTCTCACTGCTACCTGCTTCAGAGTTAGCCTTCTCCGGTTCATCGATGATAATTTGATTCATTAAAGTATGCGCCATGCGCATTGCCTCCGGGACATTTGGTGGCTTGGACGAGGTGACGTTTCCTTTAATGCCCTTAGGAAGTCCCCAGAAGTACCTTTCCATACGCTTGAATTTTGGGTGACCATTGTCGGACACATCAGGGCTAGTTCCAAAAATTTCCTGTTGTAACCATCAAGGTCGTTCCCAACGGCCTTTAACTGCATGAATTACATCTCCATCTTCTGGATTTCGGTCCTAGGGCAATATTCCTCAATCAGGGCCCCTTTGAACTCCTCCCATGGAGTAGCAAACACCTCATCGATACCTTTTTCCTGAGCCAACGTGTTCCACCATGTTAGTACGCCATCAGACAGCGTGCATGAAGCAAACTTGGTTTTATTCTCCTTTGAACAGTTACTGACTCGGAACACAGATTCAAGTTTTTCAAACCATCTAGTAAGACCAACCGGCCCCTCCATTCCACTAAATCTATGAGGTTTGCAGCTCTGAAACTCTTTGTACGTGCACCCATTATGAATGGGTTGAATAACCGGTGGCGGTGGCGGTGGAGCTTGGGGTTGCATTTCCGCAATGGTTGCGGCTACCCTTTCGGCAATCATCTCCTCGATTTGGGCTGTGGTAGGGGATGATGTTGATCGTCCGTTGGCCATGGTGTTCTAAACAAAAATTTTGACTCAAGTCAAAATCCAGTATGCAAATAGTAATAATACAGTATATGGTAACCAACATGGAATCAACACATCACATGTTTATTAAATAACGCATCTAGGTACAAATACCACAGAATCATACAGTAACATAAATAGAACATCGTGCAAGAATTAAATAACGCAAAGTTCCATTAATAATAATAAGTTGCATACATCTGAATAAGTTCGTACAATACATAAGTGAAACATAAAACTACAACTAGATTACATAATGAAATCTAAATACAAAAGCCCTATGGTGAAGGTGGGTGTAGGATGTCCAATACATGGGACATCTGGTCCTCGAGCTCAGTAACTCGGGCTCGGAGGATCCCCACCTCCCTTGTCAATTCCTCGACAGTGGGAGATGGTGGGGCAGGCGGTGCTGGCGGTGCAGGTGGTGCCGGTGGTGCAGATGTAGACGGTCCGGCTCCAGAAATAGTCAGTACGTAACGGGGTGCCTTACGCACGAGTGGGTCGGCAGGGTACGGCACAAGCCGTTTACGGGCAGTAACCCTACGACGCAGACCAAATACGTCAGTGAATGCTCGTCCTCCGTTGATCCCCGGAATAATGGTGCCATTGAAGCGGTACCGCTTCTTCGGCGGGGTGGAGGGTGGCTGAACAGGTGCGTCAGGGTCCTCCTCGTCGGAGTCATTGTCACTCGAGTCGTCTGTGGATGAATCATCAGATGAAGAATCAGCGGATGATGGGTCGTCCGAATCATGTGGTGGTGACTGCACGGGCGGCCCTCCTTGGGCGGCTATCATCTGTCGGTAACGGATGGGTCCGATCAGAATGAGACGTGCATCAGGGGCTCGTCGGTACCAATGGCGATACCGGTTACAAAATGGACCTTCCCCGAATTCCGCGGGAATCACAATCTCATCAGAGCGGAGCTGTGACACCGAGGGTCCGGGGGCAGATGGAGCTGGAATCTCCGGAGGGTCCTGGGTTCCGTCTACAGTAACCACTGGAGCCGGTGTATGGCTGCTAGCTCCGGAAGATGAAGCGTCGGGGTCACTCGTAGGTAACGGGAGCGATGTGTCAGCAGCAGCAGTAGGTGTGGTGGCTGACGAGTCTGAACTGCCCAAAATGATAGCAGGTGGAATATCCGACATCTGAACAAGGAAAAATAAATTTTCCATGTCAGCAAGTCATAAAGCAAGCACGTATTAGGCCAACAGTCTAAATCATGTGTAACAGTAAGTAGCATGGCAATAACGATAAGTATCATGCAATTGAAAGTAGATAATAGCATGCAGTAATGAAATCATGTAATAGCATACGGCATATAGCAGTAAAAGTAAGCAGCAGCATGCAGTAAGTTCAGCGGAAACAAGTAAACTAGCAAGTTGTAGATTAGTCCTATTAGTGAATCCTACTCGGGTCGGTCTTAGACTCACTAATGCAACCTAATTCCCTACAACCAATGCTCTGATACCAAATGTGACGCCCCGTACTAAATCATCATGTATGGACCATCAACAACAGGATCATTACAAGGTCAAACACTATATGCGTTTTCAAAACAAGTTGCATTCATGATAAAAGCTGACGTCATAACCAACGCCAAATGTTTTTCAACCAAAGTATGCTTCTATGAACAGAAGCAAATATAATAGTGCGTGACCCTTAGGTCGTTACAAATCATAGTTTCAAAAGTAATTAAGTTTGAATGCAAGATAAAGTAGTTCATGCAGTGACATCTCTAAAGCGGCGGGTGTCTACAGCAAGACTAGTATACAGCGGAAGCAACCTTAAGCACCTAAGAAAAACATGCTTAAAAATGTCAACATAAAGGTTGGTGAGCTATAGTTTAAGTTTAACAGTATGTAAGGTAGGCCACGAGATTTCAGTGCTACAAAGAGCGTTTCAAAACAGTATGATAAAGTATATGTTAACCGTGGGCACTTGGTAACTAACTTAACGTTTATACCCCCTAAAAGTACACTTGGAAAGTGCGTATGTTTACTAAGTATTAAATACTCGTTAAATGCTAGCGCGACTAGCCCGAGTGGGGATGTCGAACCCGATGGATCCATATCTAAGATTCGCGTTCACCGGTTCAAAAACCAATGACTAAACGTTACCGAGCTAAAGGGAATCTTTATGCCGTTGTATAACCCACACATATATAAGTTTAAGTACTCGTGCCTAGTATGTAAAACGTAAAATGCGCATGTATTCCTAGTTCCCAAAATAAGTTAAAGTAAAAAGGGAATGCTATAACTCACAATGATAAAGTAGCGGTAAAGTCGAGTCAGAAAATAAGCAAGTACGTATGTCCGAAAAGTCCTCAACCTAAGTCAAATAATACTAAGTCAGTAAATTGTCCAAATAGGTTTAAATGTATGTAAATTAGGTCTTAAGGGTCACATCATTCATCACTAAACAAAAGGTGTAAAGTAAGTTTCGTTCATGAAAAGAGTTTAAAACAAAGGCTGAGTTCGGTCAGTCACCACGGCCCCTATACCTACTGAAATAAGGTGAGACCAGTGGCCATGGCTCCATATATGAGTCCTTTAGTTGTGGTAAAAATTCCAGAAGCAAACTCGTCTTCGTTTGACCGTGGCGACGGTCTAAGTGCGAGTAGGTCAGAATTTTCAATACAACGTTAAAAGACATAGTGACGATCGGAGGGCCATAAATCCTAAACCGTAACTCGGATTAAGACGAGTCCTAAATGAAAAGTTATCTACTCGAACAGAGCTATCTGAAAATCATCTTTACAGTAGCCCAGGTCGTACGGATCAGACATAGAAACAGTAAAACAGTAGGTTCCGGTGGTTCTTGGTACTCGATGCTTATCACGGTTCTCATCCTTGATGCATATAGCTTCAAGTGTACAAATCGTTGATGTGTTTGCATCATCTTAACCAAGGTTTCACCATCATAACACTTGTATAAGTCTAAGACATGTAGCACAACTCATTTAAGTGTTGCAAGTGTTTTGATGAACTAAAGTTACATCAATGTCTTAGATCTGACACATACATGTACTATAAAAGTAATATTAACCAAGTTTTGACTATTATGACACAAGTGTAGGTCTAAGACATGTAGCACAACTCACTTAAGAGTTGTATGAAGTTTGATGAACCAAAGTTACATCAAGGTCTTAGATCTAACACATACAAGAACTTTAAAAGTAATATTAAGTTACAACTTGAAAATAAACTTATAAAATCAAGATCTTAAGTTGTAGAACATAGTTCTTAGTTAGATCTTGAAGATCCTAGACCCAAAAGTCTAGATCTAACATAAGTGTACCAAGTTATAATTAAAGAAAGCTTACTTACATGTTCTTGAACTTTTAAAGTTAATTTTAGTTCAAGAAAGTATGAGATCAAGACTAACTTGTAATACTTGACCATTTAAACCAACAAACATGAAATTAAAGTACATAATATAAAGAAACAAACTAAATAAACAAGTTAATAAGTTCATGGATTTCATACTTTAAAGATTCAAGCCAAAGTCTTGATCTTTAGAAAATAAACTTTAAGTTTACTTCATGAGCTTCAAGTATGATTTTAATCAACACATGAACTTACAATATTTTAAGTAATTAAATGTAGAACATAACTAGTAAGTTAGATTCTTGTGTGTTCTTGTTATGAACAAGATAAAATGAAGAATTAAACTAAAGAGTTTGATTCTTGTAACTAGTAAAGAACAACAACTACTAACAACTACAAGAGATTAAACAACAACAAAGAACAAAAGATGATGATGATATGAGATGTATAGGTTCAGTTTTAACAAGAAAAAAAGAAAGAAAAAGTCTCAAGTTGCTTACAAGAATTAGAGAGAAAAGAGAGAAAGTTGAGATGCAAGTTTGAAGTGTGTGTGTGAGAATGAGAGAATGGTTGAGTGTAAGCAATGAAAAAATGAAAACAAAACCCTCCCATTATGCCTAGGAGGCCGACGGTTTCAAGTGGTGGAGGGAGGAAGGAATTGTTCACTAGTTACTTGTGTACATTTGACTAAAAAAGTGGTTAATAAGGAAGCTTGCATGGGGATTATAGTGTAACTAGATTCTTTGTGCACAAAACTAACTAGTCAAGTTCTAAAGTGATACTTACATGTGTAAAATGGGCTAGTTAAGTCCATATAAGATGTAGGGTGGGCTCTTTAAGTCCATGTACAAATATAAAGCCCAAGTTCCAAGTTTGTAGCAATTAAACAAATAAAACCCATGTAATTAACTAATAACCATAGTTAATCAAAATGATTAATAAAATCAATCATGAATGTAAATAATACTTAAAAATATTATTTGTGTAAGGTACGTATGTCACAAAGACGTGTCGGCCATTTAAAAGTCATGTATGATCAATCATGGTAACGAGTAAATGTAATAACATACATTCAATAATTCACAAGTATTAATAATAACAATTATTAATAAATAAACGTTGGAAAATCCAGGGTCGTTACAACTTTGATAAGTGTCTTGAAGTCTTTCAAAAGTGTATAAATACATATTAAAACACTACATGTATATACATTTTAACTGAGTCGTTAAGTCATCGTTAGTCGTTACATGTAAGTGTTGTTTTGAAACCTTTAAGTTAACGATCTTGTTTAATGTTGTTAACCCATTGTTTATTATATCTAATGAGATGTTAAATTATTATATTATTATGATAATATGATGTATTAATATATCTTAATATGATATATATATATATATATATATATATATATATATATATATATATATATATATATATATATATAAATGTCGTTACAACGATAATCGTTACATATATGTCTCATTTTGAAACCCTTAAGTTAGTAGTCTTGTTTTTACATACGTAGTTCATTGTTAATATACTTAATGAGATACATACTTATCATAATATCATGTTAACTATATATATATATATATATATATATATATATATATATATATATATATATATATATATATATATATATATATATATATATATATATATATATATATATATGTCATCATATGGTTTTTACAAGTTTTAACATTCGTGAATCGCCGGTCAACTTGGGTGGTCAATTGTCTATATGAAACCTATTTCAATTAATCAAGTCTTAACAAGTTTGATTGCATAATATGTTGGAAACACTTAATCATGTATATATCAATTTTATTTAATATATATAAACATGGAAAAGTTCGGGTCACTACATTACTCCTAATAGCGCTATCTATAATAATTCCGTTTGCCACTTTTCATCTAGCAATTAATGATATTACAAAGCAGGGATTTGTATGTTTCAAATGAACACAATAAAAATACTCATGTTGGTCACATATAAAGTTTTTACTTGTGTCTAGCATTTTAAAAATTTAAAAGCAAGTATGTGTCTCACCCCATAGTTTCAAAACAGTAATGAAATAGTAAAAAGTTGGGCTATGAAATTCACCTTAATAGTAATCGAAGAGAGAAATCCTTAAACGGAAGATTAAAGCAATTAGAAAACCAGAACTCTCAACCTAGAGATAATAGTTGGTCGTTAGTTGACTAAGCAACAAAGTATTTTGGTATAATTATTCGTTTGTTCGAAGGATTACTATTAATAGTAAATTTTCCTTTTAAGGAAGGTTTCTATTTTTGGAAAGTTTGTAATCATGTAATCAGATAAAATTTTGATTAAAGACTTCCAATTCGTAATTGCCTATTCAGGTCTAGGGGCTTGAGCTACAGGATCCTTTAAATCGGAAAATCCGAACTCTTCCATCCTAGAGTTTCGTAGACGTCACCCGTCAAGAAAGTTCAATGATCAAAAATAAATCCAATACGTTTATTTGTTCGTGAAAATATTTCCTCCCCAATATTATACGAAAGTATAATATTAATTGTGTATTGTATTATTTATATTAGGTTAAATAATTATTTATAGTTAATAATTATCTTGAGTTTAATTATATTATATAATATTAAATTTTTTTCATTATATTATATTATAATCTAAACTTTATCTTTATTTATGATTATCCTAATTATAAATAATTAATTAAGTTAAATTTTTAAATATTAAAATATTTATCGTTTACAGATTATAATTAATAAATATTAATAAAATATTATTTATTTATTTTTATTATTATTTAATCAAATATTAGATTATTATTATAATCAAAATTATGTATAAAAACAAATAAATTGATAAAATAAATTTTATAAAATTTAGATAACTAGTAAATCTGTAAATATGATTTATTAAATACAAATTTTATTTTTATTATGATTTATAATATTTAAATCCATTTATATTTGATTTTAGTTAATAAACTTAACTAATTATGGATAAAATAGAAATTTGACTATAAAAATTACGTTTTTAGTTTTTATAGATTCCTAATATTATAATAAGTATTTAAAAAAATTTAAAAATAATTTTTCTACAGATTTAATAATTTATTACGAATTTAACTTGTAATTCGGATATTGAATTCATAAATTAATTAATAAATACAAATAATATCTTAAAAATTCAGATTATTATTCTTAATTATTCTAATATGTATTATAAGTATTTTAAAGTATTTAAAACTGTAAATAATATTTTTATAAAAAATATAACAGTTTTATTTTTATTTAATAAAAACTTAACCCTTTAATTAACAATTAAATTCATAAATAATTTATATAATTCATAAAGTTTTATGTAAAAACTAATCTGATATTATACTTATCATTTTCCAATTATAAAAATATAAATTATATAATTATTTTTAAACAATTAACTTATTTTAATAATATTAATTCGTAATAATATTTGGAAATAGTTACATATATATATTTAAATATATATATATATATATATATATATATATATATATATATATATATATATATATATATATATATATATATATATATATATATATATATATATATAATATATATAAAAATATATATATAAATATTACTTGTAAATATATAATATTATATTTAGATGTTTAAAAGAATATAACTAATATATTTATTTACTTAAACTGGTTAATTAAGATTTGTTATATATATAGAATGTGTATATGGAAAATGAATGATTTTGAAATTAATTGGCAAACGTCGGTAACACTCGGTTGATGTTTTGTTTAATATAGATATTGTACATGTTCATGAAGGATTAAAATAAAAGTTGGACTGCAATTTGATTACGAAGATTTTAGGTTGGTTAAAAAAATATTTTTACATGGTTAAGTTTAAATATTAGTACTCCGTACATATAAATTGGAGCAGAAAATAAATATTTATCGAATCTTTTTGATCCGGTTTCAAGCATTTAATGAGTGAAATAATTAAATATATTTAATCTAAAAGTTTGGGGATTTTTAGGAACACTTTTATGTATTAACTGTTTAGCATTGGACACGATAGCACTTCGTGGGAAAAAAAAGTGTCGGCAGCGTAATATTAAATTCCATCCTTGAACGAAATTATTGACATCAGATTTATGTTCTAAATTCCAATCAAACTCACCCACTAGCATGTATAATATATTATATCTAACATATGCATATAATATTATATATATACATCTAATATCTACCATATGCTGGGAGAAATGAAAAATGAAGAACATATCCTTCCCAAATTTCTTGTTTTCAGAAGTCACTCAACCATCAACCTTCCACCATCCTCCGGCCACCATCACCACCATAGTACACCGGACCACCACCACAGGAACTACCGGCCATCACCCTATTTCTTCCACGACCACCATGAATCACCATAAGAGCTTCTTGCTTCTACACCTATTTTATATGTAACCCAAGCCCACAGTCACCATGGAAACCCGTCACCACCACCGGAAGTAGCTGCTGTAGCAGCCGTAGAACACAAATATAAGATCACCAGGAACAACCTTACTCTCTCTTTCCTATACTCTCTCTCTTCTCTCTCTCTCATCCGAGAACCACCATCAAAACTATATTTTTTTTTCTCTCATCGTTGTTTCTTTTACTTGATCAATCACCGCTACAACCTTTTGCTCGTATACAACCATTAACCACTTTTACAACCAAACACCACCTCGTTACCATTGTGGCTGTTACTATTTTGTTCATATCCGTGAACCACCAAAACCAAAACTATTGAACCCATTAAAACTGCAACTGTTATTCTTCCTGTTTGAACCTCACCACTGGCCACTTCTACTTCCATTGTGAAGTTTCTGTTTCAATCATCGTAATACCACCCAAAAACTGCCACCAATTACGGTTATGACTATTACATTTTTCTGTTTCACTCGACTATTTCTGTGAGAATTATACACGAAGACATATGAAGATGATAATATAACCGCTAGATTATGTTTCTGTTTATGATTAGCAAAGGATGATGAGGAATTGATGCAAGAAAGATGAGGACTGTGATGATTGATGATGATGATCGTGATGACGTACGGCTGCTAAATTATTCCACTAGTTCTTGTATTACTGTTCCATGTTTTAAACTCCAACCAACCGGACCATATTTCTATTTAGGGCCGAGAGGATTTCCTTTGTTTGTTGGGCCAAGATAATCCAGGTTGGGCTGTTATGATTCTGTCTCATTTGGGCCGTAGCAAACCCTCGTCTGATTATCTTTTTTTAATCGAAGCCTAAAACTTTGCAAGTGCAGTCGACTTTTTAGTGATACACTTCTTAAATCTGTTTCATTCGAAGACTGCTGCTGCTACAGGCTTATTATTATTATTATTATTATTTTATTTTTTTGTTGCTGTGTTCGATGCAAACGAGAGATGAAAAAGATGTTGGTGACCAACGGTTAAGATGATTATGATAACGATAATGGCGAGATTTAAAAGCTAACAATGATGGTGAGGTCAATCTTTGATAAGGATACAGTAAATACTTACCTGCTATATAAGTGAAAATGAATTGGGTTCGAATACGTTTGAGTTACTATGAAGAAGATAATAAAATAGGCTATGATTAGATGATGGTGCAGAACCGAAGACGATTATTATGGTATGATGATGATCTGTAGGAGCACGTTGATGATAGGAGTATCACGATGATGATGATAATGGTTGATTAAGATGATGATGTAGATAATTTTTAAAATGATGAAAATGATAAAACAACGTTTTTCATAATAATTAAATAAACGTATAAAGATATTTCAAGATAGTAGCGTTTGGTTCAATGCTTTGGAGTGTGTCTGATGAAACGAAAGGTCGCGGGTTCGAGTCCCATCCCGATCAGTTTGTTTCTTTTAATGCTTCTAAATTTCGTGAATCCGAGGCCAACCCTGCATTGTTCAATATCGTTATATGTATTTTACTACAAAATACAGTATGGTGAGTTTCATTACTCCCTTTTTAAATGCTTTTGCAATATATATATTTTTGGGACTAAGAATACATGCGCTTTTATAAATGTTTTACGAAATAGACACAAGTAATCAAAACTACATTATATGGTTGAATGATCGAAGCCGAATATGCCCATTTTGCTTGGTAACCTAAGAATTAGTAAACCAGTCTACTAATTGACGCGAATCCTAAAGATAGATCTATTGGGCCTGACGAACCCCATCCGTTGTAGCGGATGCTTTAGTACTTCGATGTTGTTTTATCATGTCCGAAGGATTTCTCAGAATGATGGGGATATTCTTATATGTATATTGTGAATGTCGGTTACCAGGTGTTCAATCCATATGAATGATATTTTTGTCTCTATGCATGGGACGTTTATTTATGAGAATTTGGAATATGAAATCTTGTGGTCTATTAAAATATTGAAATGATTATTTATGTTAAACTAATGAACTCACCAACCTTTTGTTTGACACTTTAAAGCATGTTTATTCTCAGGTATGAAAGAAATCTTCCGCTGTGCATTTGCTCATTTTAGGGATATTACTTGGAGTCATTCATGACATATTTCAAAAGACGTTGCATTCAAGTCGTTGAGTTCACCAAGATTAATATTAAGTCAATTATAGTTGAATATATTATGAAATGGTATGCATGCCGTCAACTTTCGATGTAATGAAATATTGTCTTTTCAAAAACGAATGCAATGTTTGTAAAATGTATCATATAAAGGTCAAGTACCTCGCGATGTAATCAACTATTGTGAATCGTTTATAATCGATACGGACTTCGTCCGGATGGAGTAGGACGGGGCATTTCAGTTGGTATCAGAGTGATGGTCTTAGCGAACCAGGTCTTGCATTAGTATGTCTAACTAGTAGTTGTTAGGATGCATTAATGAGTCTGGACTTCGACCGTGTCTGCATGTCAAAAGTTTTGCTTATCATTTTTGTCGGAAATCATCTGCTTATCATCCTTAGGAAATTACCTGCTCATTATTCTTAGTCTAGACACGTTTTATTGCATTGACTGCATGAATAGTGTATAGACAAAATTCATATCTTAGCGTATCTGTTACTGTAGACCTTGTCTGATATCTCTCATAAATTTCTCCGTAATTTAAGGGATCCTGGTACTATATATATCTATGCATATTATGCATTGAGAATACATCCAACTATCAATTACTGTTACTAAACTCTTCATATCAAAAATCTTTTCTGTGATCGCGTAAGATGGCCTCTACGAATCGACCACGTTCCTCTGACTCCGAAGACAGCGTGACAGGAGCACACCAACCAATCAACTACCGTGATTATTGGATAAAATGGGGGTGGGTTCGCGACATACTCACCCTATGGAGAAGGGAAGAAGGTACTCCATATCATGAACCGAATCTACCACCTAACCTTGGAGTACTCGACCCGCTCACCGGCAAACCTGTTCGCAACACCCTTTATACCCTTTTTGCAAGAATTTTTCGTCTTGAGACTACCATTAACGGAACTAGAGAAGGTATCCGACCTCTACCTCACACTGATAACCAACCAGGGTTAGTAGAAGAAGTTAGAGAACTCCGAGCTCGAGTATTAACTTTAGAGAGCACGGTATACAATTTACAAGCACCAGCAGTATCACCAACACCAGTAACATCACCAGCCTCAACACCAATGGCACCAGTACCACCAACAACCCAAGTTTCAACAATTCATGCCTTAACATCTCATTCTGTACCTCGAGTATAATCATCGTTCTACGAATCGTTATACATCATGTATCTTCGTTCGACATGGCGATTATGTAATCTTTAATGTTTTAGATATTATATATTCTTGTTCTAACGGTAAATCAAATGAGTTTAATATCATATTGACTCATTAAATCCATGATTACATCTGAAGAAAATATATGGGTATATATGTTTTCATAAAGATTGTAATTAAAAATTCTTTCGTACAAACTGTTAATGGTGAAAATATTTTAATGGGTAGATAATACCCGAGGAATATTTAGATTTCACATTAATAAGTTACACCGTACATTCTTCAAATCTGATTCAACAGTCATTTACTATCCTACTTGCAACCACAGCTATACGAATCCATTCATCACAGAATAACCATTTTCATTCAATTTCATATTTGGATTTTGACCTATTAGAATCCGATAAGTGGCATAATGAAGAAAACATTGGACAAAATAAAATTTGTTAGAAACAAACAAATTAACTATGAGAAATTTTGTTAAGAATCCACGCTAATGAAATCCTAGCTAACTGTTCCTAGCTAACTGATTACATTTTATTTATCGCAATTTACATTCTCGCAATCTTATTTATCGTCATTAAATTTCTGTTATTTACTTTACACACTTTATTTATCGTTATCTAATTTTCTGTTATTTATATTACGCACTTTAAATATCGGGACACGTATACAAGGTTTTGACATATCATATCGACGCATCTATATATATTATTTGGAATCACCATAGACACTCTATATGCAGTAATGATCGAGTTCTCTATACAGGGTTGAGGTTGATTCTACAATAAAATATATAGTTTGAGTTGTGATCGAGTCTGAGACGTATACGGGTCACGATATGTATTAATTAATTCAAATATTATAAACTATATATGAATTATTGAATTAGTAACTGTGGACTATCAATTGTGGACTAATAATATTGGACAATTAAAATGAATTAAAATATTGATTATAACATATTAAACTAAACGATTCTTCAAGTTTGCCACTTGATTTCATTTTAAAACCTCATTTGTATCTTGACGATTACAATCTGCGTTCAAACCTTTCATGATTCTTGAAAACACCTCAATCGATAGGATGAATCAACCGCACTTTATCTACGGAAGGAAAGATTTATGCATATAGTTATGCACCTGAAAAACACTCGGAACCTGAGTAAAACGTTTAACCCGTATCAGTGTTAGCCCCTTTAGCATTATTATTACCCAATATAACTTGGTAATCCTTTTCAAAGTAGCAAATTTTATCACAGCTCCAGCAAGTCAACTTCGACTTTTCGTTCAAAACAACCTTATTATAACCTTGATATGTATGTGTACTCTTTTATTGTTACCGGAGAACCTTTTATATTTCACCATATTACCGTCAGCGTTTAATCATCTAAAAACACAATTCTCTTGAAATCACCTCAGATCGATAACCAATGATTCAGATATGGTAGCAGTAAATGTAGAGGAATCGGCAATCAGTACTTTGAAAACTCGCAGCATATCTACATCTACAGTTATATGTATAACATTTATCTCTTAGAATAATGACCTTCCATTCTGAAATTTTGAAAAGCACCCAGCCTACGAATTAATTGAACTTTGAAAAAGCTGAATGAAGCAGCATAAACTGTAGATAGCTGTAAATGACCTTAATTGTCGGAAGTTTGATGATTGAGAATAGTACGTTGGAAAAGCTCAGAAAAATTGGAACTGAAAAACGAATTGAGATAACCACGAAGAGACCAAGGACTAATACAAGGACCAAACCCTATATTCAAAGAATCCAGGTAATTCTGAATCCAATGAAACCTTCAACGAATATCTTGCTCCGTAATCATGTTAAAATCTTGCGGAAAATCTTTATCCATCAACCATCAAACTTAGAAATTCCAAAATATCATCATCAATATCTTCGATATTTCTGAGGATATTTTCATAAATATTCTCGTTCGAAATTATATACCTTCTCGTGCTTCCTGTGTATCATTATACTGGAAACATTCAATAGAAAATTTTGTACCGAAAAGCAGATTATGCGAAACTATGAAGAAAGCCGTGGACAAATCACAAAGAATAAGTTTGACTTCAAAGAATCCAAATGATTCAGTGTCTGCTAAAGTCTTTAGTGAATATCTTGCTCCTTACTCTAAACCCTTGCAGACAATAGTTTCCATCATCCTCTGATCTTAAATATTCAAAGATATTATCGTATCTTTCATTATAAATATCCTCCATATTTCTGAAGATATTTTTATAACTATTCTTATCTGAAATCATTAATCTCTTCATGCTATCAGTGTTACATCATATAGAAACTGTTAGTTTCTATATTCTGTAAACTTTCGAGATTAAAATATGAATGTTATTGAAGTAATGTTGGGAACTGATGCATGAGTTAGTATAATATAATGACACTTGATCAACGTGATTATATTACAGTAAGTCATGCTGAGCTTCTAAATGGAACATGATGATTCACAGATTATAACTTCAACATGTGTCATGTTACATAACTCTTTCATTCTGATTAATTTCCGAACATATCAAGAAAATATATTCTTGATAGTCCCACCTTTTCCTTGAATTCTGGTAATTTGACAAGTCAAATTGTGCTATTACCGTTTCTTTCTTAGAACATTAACAATGTTCATTCTGAAACTTATATCTACGAATTCTGGACCATTACAAGAGATGCCCAATCGCAAGAAGAAGAAACGAAGGGACAAAGCTCCGAAACAGAAATTAGAGTATAAATCACAGCAAATGGGGGGGAGTATTAACTGTGGATGACAGTGATTATAGGAGACAGGAATAGGGACATTGAAATATAAGGAAGAATATAAAGCCCAACAACAACACCGAAATTATAAACTGTGGATATCAGTGCGTATAGCAATATAAAAACACGGTATAATTAAGAATAGTATCACCCCAAGGTGATAGTAGAAGTAAACGAATTTCTCTGGTGGAAGATTGAAAAGAAGGATGACAGAAATTATAATTAGGAAAACATCAAGGATTAGAACGGGATTAAGCATTTTCATAATCTTTTGGATGTAAGAATTAAGAAAGAAGGTATAGGAATGGTGAGAATAATGATACGGAAGAGTTTAATTTATAGTGAAATATCTGATAAAGAAATCAAGGCAGATCTCCGCATTTAATTAGAGAAATCCTAATTTCCTTAGTTTCTGAAGAATCGAATCTTTTAGATTTTGAAGATTTTCTTTATATCCTTTGAATTTCGGAAATCCACCGTGACTATGTCAAAAGTTATGAAAAATCTCCATTTCTTCATCTCGATCTTTTGTGATAACTTCACTCATACGCTTCGAATAATAGAATTGTTTTATCTGTATTACTCAATAATGATAAAACACTATTTATCTGTAGTGACCCGAACTTTTCCATGTTTATATATATTAATTGAGATTGATGTTTACATGATTAAATGTTTCCAACATGTTAAGCAATCAAACTTGTTAAGACTTGATTAATTGAAATATGTTTCATATAGACAATTGACCACCCAAGTTGACCGGTGATTCACGAACGTTAAAACTTGTAAAAACTATATGATGACATATAATGGATATATATATAGTTAACATGATACTATGATAAGTAAACATATCATTAAGTATATTAACAATGAACTACATATGTAAAAACAAGACTACTAACTTAATGATTTTTAAACGAGACATATATGTAACGATTATCGTTGTAAAGACATTTAATGTATATATATCATATTAAGAGATATTCATACATGATAATATCATGATAATATAATAATTTAAAATCTCATTTGATATTATAAACATTGGGTTAACAACATTTAACAAGATCGTTAACCTAAAGGTTTCAAAACAACACTTACATGTAACGACTAACGATGACTTAACGACTCAGTTAAAATGTATATACATGTAGTGTTTTAATATGTATTTATACACTTTTGAAAGACTTCAATACACTTATCAAAATACTTCTACTTGACAAAAATGCTTACAATTACATTCTCGTTCAGTTTCATCAACAATTCTACTCGTATGCACCCGTATTCGTACTCGTACAATACACACCTTTTAGATGTATGTACTATTGGTATATACACTCCAATGATCAGCTCTTAGCAGCCCATGTGAGTCACCTAACACATGTGGGAACCATCATTTGGCAACTAGCATGAAATATCTCATAAGATTACAAAAATATGAGTAATCATTCATGACTTATTTACATGAAAACAAAATTACATATCCTTTATATCTAATCCATACACCAACGACCAAAAACACCTACAAACACTTTCATTCTTCAATTTTCTTCATCTAATTGAACTCTCTCAAGTTCTATCTTCAAGTTCTAAGTGTTCTTCATAAATTCCAAAAGTTCTAGTTTCATAAAATCAAGAATACTTTCAAGTTTGCTAGCTCACTTCCAATCTTGTAAGGTGATCATCCAACCTCAAGAAATCTTTGTTTCTTACAGTAGGTTATCATTCTAATACAAGGTAATAATCATATTCAAACTTTGGTTCAATTTCTATAACTATAACAATCTTATTTCAAGTGATGATCTTACTTGAACTTGTTTTCGTGTCATGATTTTGCTTCAAGAACTTTGAGCCATCCAAGGATCCATTGAAGCTAGATCCATTTTTCTCTTTTCCAGTAGGTTCATCCAAGGAACTTAAGGTAGTAATGATGTTCATAACATCATTCGATTCATACATATAAAGCTATCTTATTCGAAGGTTTAAACTTGTAATCACTAGAACATAGTTTAGTTAATTCTAAACTTGTTCGCAAACAAAAGTTAATCCTTCTAACTTGACTTTTAAAATCAACTAAACACATGTTCTATATCTATATGATATGCTAACTTAATGATTTAAAACCTGGAAACACGAAAAACACCGTAAAACCGGATTTACGCCGTCGTAGTAACACCGCGGGCTGTTTTGGGTTAGTTAATTAAAAACTATGATAAACTTTGATTTAAAAGTTGTTATTCTGAGAAAATGATTTTTATTATGAACATGAAACTATATCCAAAAATTATGGTTAAACTCAAAGTGGAAGTATGTTTTCTAAAATGGTCATCTAGACGTCGTTCTTTCGACTGAAATGACTACCTTTACAAAAACGACTTGTAACTTATTTTTCCGACTATAAACCTATACTTTTTTTGTTTAGATTCATAAAATAGAGTTCAATATGAAACCATAGCAATTTGATTCACTCAAAACGGATTTAAAATGAAGAAGTTATGGGTAAAACAAGATTGGATAATTTTTCTCATTTTAGCTACGTGAAAATTGATAACAAATCTATTCCAACCATAACTTAATCAACTTGTATTATATATTATGTAATCTTGAGATACCATAGACACGTATACAATGTTTCGACCTATCATGTCGACACATCTATATATATTTCGGAACAACCATAGACACTCTATATGTGAATGTTGGAGTTAGCTATACAGGGTTGAGGTTGATTCCAAAATATATATAGTTTGAGTTGTGATCAATACTGAGATACGTATACACTGGGTCGTGGATTGATTCAAGATAATATTTATCGATTTATTTCTGTACATCTAACTGTGGACAACTAGTTGTAGGTTACTAACGAGGACAGCTGACTTAATAAACTTAAAACATCAAAATATATTAAAAGTGTTGTAAATATATTTTGAACATACTTTGATATATATGTATATATTGTTATAGGTTTGTGAATCAACCAGTGGCCAAGTCTTACTTCCCGACGAAGTAAAAATCTGTGAAAGTGAGTTATAGTCCCACTTTTAAAATCTAATATTTTTGGGATGAGAATACATGCAGGTTTTATAAATGATTTACAAAATAGACACAAGTAAGTGAAACTACATTCTATGGTTGAATTATCGAAATCGAATATGCCCCTTTTTATTAAGTCTGGTAATCTAAGAATTAGGGAACAGACACCCTAATTGACGCGAATCCTAAAGATAGATCTATTGGGCTTAACAAACCCCATCCAAAGTACCGGATGCTTTAGTACTTCGAAATTTATATCATATCCGAAGGGTGTCCCGGAATGATGGGGATATTCTTATATATGCATCTTGTTAATGTCGGTTACCAGGTGTTCACCATATGAATGATTTTTATCTCTATGTATGGGATGTGTATTGAAATATGAAATCTTGTGGTCTATTATTATGATTTGATATATATAGGTTAAACCTATAACTCACCAACATTTTTGTTGACGTTTTAAGCATGTTTATTCTCAGGTGATTATTAAGAGCTTCCGCTGTCGCATACTTAAATAAGAACGAGATTTGGAGTCCATGCTTGTATGATATTGTGTAAAAACTGCATTCAAGAAACTTATTTTGTTGTAACATATTTGTATTGTAAACCATTATGTAATGGTCGTGTGTAAACAGGATATTTTAGATTATCATTATTTGATAATCTACGTAAAGCTTTTTAAACCTTTATTGATGAAATAAAGGTTATGGTTTGTTTTAAAATGAATGAAGTCTTTGAAAAACGTCTCATATAGAGGTCAAAACCTCGCAACGAAATCAATTAATATGGAACGTTTTTAATCAATAAGAACGGGACATTTCAGTTGGTATCAGAGCGTTGGTCTTAGAGAACCAGAATTTTGCATTAGTGTGTCTTATCAAGTTTGTTAGGATGCATTAGTGAGTCTGGACTTCGACCGTGTTTACTTGAAAAATGATTGCTTAACAAATTTTGTTGGAAACTATATATTTTTAACATGTGAATATTATGTGATATATTAATCTCTTAACGCGTTTGATATTATGTGATAGATGTCTACCTCTAGAACAAGTCCCATTGACTCACCTAATAATAATGAAGAGTCAAATGTAAATTGGAATGATTCGTGGACTGATTCACAAGTTCCCGAAGAGGAACCGGAAGAAGAGTCGGAACCGGAAGAAGAATCGGAACCGGAAGAAGAATCGGAACCGGATGAAGAAATAGAACCGGTGGGGGAAATAATAAAACGGTTAAGTAAAATAAAATCCTCAACCAACCGACCAAGGTTAATTATGGTCAATGGTGTTTCCGCCAAGGAAGCAAAATATTGGGAGGATTACCAATTCTCCGATGAATCGGATTCCGACGAGAATTCCGATGATGTTATAGAAATTACCCCAACTGAATTTAAAAAGGCAAAAGAAAATAATAAGGGAAAGGGCATAAAAATAGAGAAATATAATTCCAACCCCGATGAACTTTATATGTATCGTCAACCCCCGAAGTCCTTAAGTTGTAACAATGACCCGGGAACCTCTAAACCACCAGGTTTTTCTAAACCAATGTGGATCACGACGGCTCGTATTAGGGGAACATCATATATCCCTAGAAACTTGGCAAAACGAACCAAAACCGAAGAAGAAGAAATGAGCGAGTCGGAATAAGATAGTTGTATTCGTGTGGTGTAATATATGTAATATAGTGTTCTTATGCTTTATGATATATGTAAAAATTGCTTGTATTAATAAGTATTTTTTTTATGAATCTAACTCTTGTCTATTTTACAGTTTAAAAACACAAAATGGATAGACAACCCAATATTTTAAGAGACCTACCCGGAGACATGATTGATGAAATCTTGTCTAGAGTCGGCCAGAATTCCTCGGCACAACTATTTAAGGCGAGATCAGTTTGTAAGACATTCGAAGAACGTTCCAAGAATGTCTTGGTTTATAAGAGACTTTCGTTTGAAAGATGGGGGATATCACATTGGGAAACCCATAAGT
This sequence comes from Rutidosis leptorrhynchoides, assembly GCF_046630445.1. NCBI lineage: Eukaryota > Viridiplantae > Streptophyta > Magnoliopsida > Asterales > Asteraceae > Rutidosis > Rutidosis leptorrhynchoides. Next base: position 477,070,641 of record NC_092334.1, on the reverse strand, counting down.
TACGATGTGTTTACTTTGACGCATATATTGCGGGGAACCCAAATGCTATTTTACGCAACGGGTTAAGAAATTATTTTGACTCAATATATCCGAATATTGGACTTCGTGATTTAGAAAAAGCGGCTAACATGCAACATAAAGAAGCATGTTATGCTTACGGATTAGTAATGTTCGCTTCTCACCAAAGTGAGAACAAGAACATCGGGCTACAACTATTAAACAAAACGTTTCCACAAGTGACGGAGTCGGTAATTGGGGTAAGAAATGAGGTTTTTAGATTATTACGGGACTGTTGGACATTACGTAACCCTCGTCCCTTTGATGACGTTACTACACGCTGTCTTATCAACGGCCATAACGGTTATGTTGCACAAGACCAAGGATGGGAAGTAGTCCTAGTAAAACCAGAATGCATGACTTGTTTCTGGACGTATGAATTACGTGTCTTTATTGCCTTTGCTGAACGACTTGTGTACTAGCTAGAATTGTCTTCACAACTATCTTGTATCAAAGTTATTGTGTGCTATATTTCATGCTTTATGTAAAATAAGCGGTATTGTAAGTTTGTAAAATATTGTATAAAAGTTTGAACGCGAAATATTATTATAATCAGTTTTTCATATAGAATTGTAGTAGTTGAATTGTATATTAGCTACTAAGTATGAACTTAACGGGTAGGTACTACCCGAATTTAAACTTATAAAACGCTAATATGAAGAAAAAGCTTTTATAAATGAGTTCATATTATGCTACGAAATACTATTAACTACTCTTAATATTCTGTATGATTAACTTGTTCCATTTAACTATTTTGAAGGAAATGGCACCGACTACTCGACACACCGTGAATATGAATGAAGAGGAATTCCGTACTTTTCTAGCTTCAAACATAGCCGCAGTACAGGCTGCGCTACATACCAACAATAACCTTGGATCTAGCAGTACAGGAAATCGTGTAGGATGCACCTACAAAGAATTCACTGCCTGCAAACCTTTGGAATTTGATGGAACCGAAGGACCGATCGGATTGAAACGGTGGACCGAGAAGGTTGAATCGGTGTTTGCCATAAGTAAGTGTACTGAAGAGGACAAAGTGAAGTACGCTACGCATACCTTCACAGGTTCTGCGTTAACATGGTGGAATACCTATCTAGAGCAAGTGGGACAAGATGATGCGTACGCACTACCGTGGTCAGCATTCAAGCACTTGATGAACGAGAAGTACCGTCCCAGAACCGAGGTCAATAAGCTCAAGACAGAACTTAGAGGGTTACGAACCCAAGGATTTGATATTACCACATACGAAAGACGATTCACAGAATTGTGCCTATTGTGTCCGGGAGCATTCGAAGATGAGGAAGAGAAGATCGACGCGTTTGTGAAAGGATTACCGGAAAGAATCCAAGAAGATATAAGTTCACACGAGCCCGCCTCCATACAACAGGCATGTAGAATGGCTCACAAACTAGTGAACCAGATTGAAGAAAGAATTAAAGAACAGACTGCTGAAGAGGCCAATGTGAAGCAAGTCAAAAGAAAGTGGGAGGAAAACGGTGATAAGAATCACCAATACAACAACAACAGCAATTACAACAATAATCGCAACAATTATCCCAACAATCGCAACATCAATCGCAACTACAACAAACGGCCCAACAACAACAACAACAACAACAATAGCAACTACAACAATCATCCAAACAACAATAATAACCGCAACAACAACAACAATCAGAAGCAGCTATGCCAAAGGTGTGAAAAGTATCACTCGGGGTTCTGCACCAAATTTTGCAACAAGTGTAAAAGAAATGGTCATAGCGCGGCGAAGTGTGAGGTCTACGGACCAGGGGTTAATAGAACGAAAGGAACAAATGGTGTCGGAACGAGTAATGGCGGAGCAAGTAGTGTCGGAGCAAGTTATGCCAATGTAGTTTGTTATAAATGTGGAAAACCGGGCCACATTATTAGAAATTGCCCGAACCAGGAGAACAGGAATGGACAAGGCCGCGGAATAGTTTTCAATATTAATGCGGCAGAGGCACAAGAAGACCCGGAGCTTGTTACGGGTACGTTTCTTATTGACAATAAATCTGCTTACGTTTTATTTGATTCGGGTGCGGATAGAAGCTATATGAGTAGAGATTTTTGTGCTAAATTAAGTTGTCCATTGACGCCTTTGGATAGTAAATTTTTACTCGAATTAGCAAATGGTAAATTAATTTCAGCAGATAATATATGTCGGAATCGAGAAATTAAACTGGTTAGCGAAACATTTAAGATTGATTTGATACCAGTAGTGTTAGGGAGTTTTGATGTGATAATCGGTATGGACTGGTTGAAAGAAGTGAAAGCAGAGATCGTTTGTTACAAAAATGCAATTCGCATTATACGAGAAAAAGGAAAACCCTTAATGGTGTACGGAGAAAAGGGCAACACGAAGCTACATCTTATTAGTAATTTGAAGGCACAAAAACTAATAAGAAAAGGTTGCTATGCTCTTCTAGCACACGTCGAGAAAGTACAAACTGAAGAAAAGAACATCAATGATGTTCCCGTCGCAAAAGAATTTCCTGATGTATTTCCGAAAGAATTACCGGGATTACCCCCACATCGATCCGTTGAATTTCAAATAGATCTTGTACCAGGAGCTGCACCAATAGCTCGTGCTCCTTACAGACTCGCACCCAGCGAGATGAAAGAACTGCAAAGCCAATTACAAGAACTTTTAGAGCGTGGTTTCATTCGACCAAGCACATCACCGTGGGGAGCTCCTGTTTTGTTTGTCAAGAAGAAAGATGGTACATTCAGGTTGTGTATCGACTACCGAGAGTTGAACAAACTTACCATCAAGAACCGCTACCCACTACCGAGAATCGATGACTTATTTGATCAACTACAAGGCTCATCTGTTTATTCAAAGATTGACTTACGTTCCGGGTATCATCAAATGCGGGTGAAAGAAGATGATATTCCAAAGACTGCTTTCAGAACACGTTACGGTCATTACGAGTTTATGGTCATGCCGTTTGGTTTAACTAATGCACCAGCTGTGTTCATGGACCTTATGAACCGAGTGTGTGGACCATACCTTGACAAGTTTGTCATTGTTTTCATTGATGACATACTTATTTACTCAAAGAATGACCAAGAACACGGTGAACATTTGAGAAAGGTGTTAGAAGTATTGAGGAAGGAAGAATTGTACGCTAAGTTTTCAAAGTGTGCATTTTGGTTGGAAGAAGTTCAATTCCTCGGTCACATAGTGAACAAAGAAGGTATTAAGGTGGATCCGGCAAAGATAGAAACTGTTGAAAAGTGGGAAACCCCGAAAACTCCGAAACACATACGCCAGTTTTTAGGACTAGCTGGTTACTACAGAAGGTTCATCCAAGACTTTTCCAGAATAGCAAAACCCTTAACTGCATTAACGCATAAAGGGAAGAAATTTAAATGGAAGGATGAACAAGAGAAAGCGTTTCAGTTATTGAAGAAAAAGCTAACTACGGCACCTATATTGTCATTGCCTGAAGGGAATGATGATTTTGTGATTTATTGTGACGCATCAAAGCAAGGTCTCGGTTGTGTATTAATGCAACGAACGAAGGTGATTGCTTATGCGTCTAGACAATTGAAGATTCACGAGCAAAATTATACGACGCATGATTTGGAATTAGGCGCGGTTGTTTTTGCATTAAAGACTTGGAGGCACTACTTATATGGGGTCAAAAGTATTATATATACTGACCACAAAAGTCTTCAACACATATTTAATCAGAAACAACTGAATATGAGGCAGCGTAGGTGGATTGAATTGTTGAATGATTACGACTTTGAGATTCGTTACCACCCGGGGAAGGCAAATGTGGTAGCCGATGCCTTGAGCAGGAAGGACAGAGAACCCATTCGAGTAAAATCTATGAATATAATGATTCATAATAACCTTACTACTCAAATAAAGGAGGCGCAACAAGGAGTTTTAAAAGAGGGAAATTTAAAGGATGAAATACCCAAAGGATCGGAGAAGCATCTTAATATTCGGGAAGACGGAACCCGGTATAGGGCTGAAAGGATTTGGGTACCAAAATTTGGAGATATGAGAGAAATGGTACTTAGAGAAGCTCATAAAACCAGATACTCAATACATCCTGGAACGGGAAAGATGTACAAGGATCTCAAGAAACATTTTTGGTGGCCGGGTATGAAAGCCGATGTTGCTAAATACGTAGGAGAATGTTTGACATGTTCTAAGGTCAAAGCTGAATTGCCATGGAAATGGGAATGGGAAAACATTACCATGGATTTCATCACTAAATTGCCAAGGACTGCAAGTGGTTTTGATACTATTTGGGTAATAGTTGATCGTCTCACCAAATCAGCACACTTCCTGCCAGTAAGAGAAGATGACAAGATGGAGAAATTAGCACGACTGTATTTGAAGGAAGTCGTCTCCAGACATGGAATACCAATCTCTATTATCTCTGATAGGGATGGCAGATTTATTTCAGGATTCTGGCAGACATTACAGCAAGCATTAGGAACTCGTCTAGACATGAGTACTGCCTATCATCCACAAACTGATGGGCAGAGCGAAAGGACGATACAAACGCTTGAAGACATGCTACGAGCATGTGTTATTGATTTCGGAAACAGTTGGGATCGACATCTACCGTTAGCAGAATTTTCCTACAACAACAGCTACCATTCAAGCATTGAGATGGCGCCGTTTGAAGCACTTTATGGTAGAAAGTGAAGGTCTCCGATTTTTTGGAGTGAAGTGGGGGATAGACAGATTACGGGTCCGGAGATTATACAAGAAACTACCGAGAAGATCATCCAAATTCAACAACGGTTGAAAACCGCCCAAAGTCGACAAAAGAGCTACGCTGACATTAAAAGAAAAGATATAGAATTTGAAATTGGAGAGATGGTCATGCTTAAAGTTGCACCTTGGAAAGGCGTTGTTCGATTTGGTAAACGAGGGAAATTAAATCCAAGGTATATTAGACCATTCAAGATTATTGATCGTGTCGGACCAGTAGCTTACCGACTAGAGTTACCTCAACAACTCGCGGCTGTACATAACACTTTCCACGTCTCGAATTTGAAGAAATGTTTTGCTAAAGAAGATCTCACTATTCCGTTAGATGAAATCCAAATCAACGAAAAACTTCAATTCATCGAAGAACCCGTCGAAATAATGGATCGTGAGGTTAAAAGACTTAAGCAAAACAAGATACCAATTGTTAAGGTTCGATGGAATGCTCGTAGAGGACCCGAGTTCACCTGGGAGCGTGAAGATCAGATGAAGAAGAAATACCCGCATCTATTTCCAGAAGATTCGTCAACACCTTCAACAGCTTAAAATTTCGGGACGAAATTTATTTAACGGGTAGGTACTGTAGTGACCCGAACTTTTCCATGTTTATATATATTAATTGAGATTGATGTTTACATGATTAAATGTTTCCAACATGTTAAGCAATCAAACTTGTTAAGACTTGATTAATTGAAATATGTTTCATATAGACAATTGACCACCCAAGTTGACCGGTGATTCACGAACGTTAAAACTTGTAAAAACTATATGATGACATATAATGGATATATATATATAGTTAACATGATACTATGATAAGTAAACATATCATTAAGTATATTAACAATGAACTACATATGTAAAAACAAGACTACTAACTTAATGATTTTTAAACGAGACATATATGTAACGATTATCGTTGTAAAGACATTTAATGTATATATATCATATTAAGAGATATTCATACATGATAATATCATGATAATATAATAATTTAAAATCTCATTTGATATTATAAACATTGGGTTAACAACATTTAACAAGATCGTTAACCTAAAGGTTTCAAAACAACACTTACATGTAACGACTAACGATGACTTAACGACTCAGTTAAAATGTATATACATGTAGTGTTTTAATATGTATTTATACACTTTTGAAAGACTTCAATACACTTATCAAAATACTTCTACTTGACAAAAATGCTTACAATTACATTCTCGTTCAGTTTCATCAACAATTCTACTCGTATGCACCCGTATTCGTACTCGTACAATACACAGCTTTTAGATGTATGTACTATTGGTATATACACTCCAATGATCAGCTCTTAGCATCCCATGTGAGTCACCTAACACATGTGGGAACCATCATTTGGCAACTAGCATGAAATATCTCATAAGATTACAAAAATATGAGTAATCATTCATGACTTATTTACATGAAAACAAAATTACATATCCTTTATATCTAATCCATACACCAACGACCAAAAACACCTACAAACACTTTCATTCTTCAATTTTCTTCATCTAATTGAACTCTCTCAAGTTCTATCTTCAAGTTCTAAGTGTTCTTCATAAATTCCAAAAGTTCTAGTTTCATAAAATCAAGAATACTTTCAAGTTTGCTAGCTCACTTCCAATCTTGTAAGGTGATCATCCAACCTCAAGAAATCTTTGTTTATTACAGTAGGTTATCATTCTAATATAAGGTAATAATCATATTCAAACTTTGGTTCAATTTCTATAACTATAACAATCTTATTTCAAGTGATGATCTTACTTGAACTTGTTTTCGTGTCATGATTTTGCTTCAAGAACTTTGAGCCATCCAAGGATCCATTGAAGCTAGATCCATTTTTCTCTTTTCCAGTAGGTTCATCCAAGGAACTTAAGGTAGTAATGATGTTCATAACATCATTCGATTCATACATATAAAGCTATCTTATTCGAAGGTTTAAACTTGTAATCACTAGAACATAGTTTAGTTAATTCTAAACTTGTTCGCAAACAAAAGTTAATCCTTCTAACTTGACTTTTAAAATCAACTAAACACATGTTCTATATCTATATGATATGCTAACTTAATGATTTAAAACCTGGAAACACGAAAAACACCGTAAAACCGGATTTACGCCGTCGTAGTAACACCGCGGGCTGTTTTGGGTTAGTTAATTAAAAACTATGATAAACTTTGATTTAAAAGTTGTTATTCTGAGAAAATGATTTTTATTATGAACATGAAACTATATCCAAAAATTATGGTTAAACTCAAAGTGGAAGTATGTTTTCTAAAATGGTCATCTAGACGTCGTTCTTTCGACTGAAATGACTACCTTTACAAAAACGACTTGTAACTTATTTTTCCGACTATAAACCTATACTTTTTTTGTTTAGATTCATAAAATAGAGTTCAATATGAAACCATAGCAATTTGATTCACTCAAAACGGATTTAAAATGAAGAAGTTATGGGTAAAACAAGATTGGATAATTTTTCTCATTTTAGCTACGTGAAAATTGATAACAAATCTATTCCAACCATAACTTAATCAACTTGTATTATATATTATGTAATCTTGAGATACCATAGACACGTATACAATGTTTCGACCTATCATGTCGACACATCTATATATATTTCGGAACAACCATAGACACTCTATATGTGAATGTTGGAGTTAGCTATACAGGGTTGAGGTTGATTCCAAAATATATATAGTTTGAGTTGTGATCAATACTGAGATACGTATACACTGGGTCATGGATTGATTCAAGATAATATTTATCGATTTATTTCTGTACATCTAACTGTGGACAACTAGTTGTAGGTTACTAACGAGGACAGCTGACTTAATAAACTTAAAACATCAAAATATATTAAAAGTGTTGTAAATATATTTTGAACATACTTTGATATATATGTATATATTGTTATAGGTTCGTGAATCAACCAGTGGCCAAGTCTTACTTCCCGACGAAGTAAAAATCTGTGAAAGTGAGTTATAGTCCCACTTTTAAAATCTAATATTTTTGGGATGAGAATACATGCAGGTTTTATAAATGATTTACAAAATAGACACAAGTAAGTGAAACTACATTCTATGGTTGAATTATCGAAATCGAATATGCCCCTTTTTATTAAGTCTGGTAATCTAAGAATTAGGGAACAGACACCCTAATTGACGCGAATCCTAAAGATAGATCTATTGGGCTTAACAAACCCCATCCAAAGTACCGGATGCTTTAGTACTTCGAAATTTATATCATATCCGAAGGGTGTCCCGGAATGATGGGGATATTCTTATATATGCATCTTGTTAATGTCGGTTACCAGGTGTTCACCATATGAATGATTTTTATCTCTATGTATGGGATGTGTATTGAAATATGAAATCTTGTGGTCTATTATTATGATTTGATATATATAGGTTAAACCTATAACTCACCAACATTTTTGTTGACGTTTTAAGCATGTTTATTCTCAGGTGATTATTAAGAGCTTCCGCTGTCGCATACTTAAATAAGGACGAGATTTGGAGTCCATGCTTGTATGATATTGTGTAAAAACTGCATTCAAGAAACTTATTTTGTTGTAACATATTTGTATTGTAAACCATTATGTAATGGTCGTGTGTAAACAGGATATTTTAGATTATCATTATTTGATAATCTACGTAAAGCTTTTTAAACCTTTATTGATGAAATAAAGGTTATGGTTTGTTTTAAAATGAATGAAGTCTTTGAAAAACGTCTCATATAGAGGTCAAAACCTCGCAACGAAATCAATTAATATGGAACGTTTTTAATCAATAAGAACGGGACATTTCATTATCAACTCATATTCGTAATGAAAATATTCTTATTGTTAACCATGACCACCTCACTCAAATTTCGGGACGAAATTTCTTTAACGGGTAGGTACTGTGACGACCGGGAAATTTCCGACCAAATTTTAAACTTAATCTTTATATGATTTCAACACGATAAGCAAAGTCTGTAATGTTGAGTCTCAAAAATTTTGAACTGTTTCATATATTCAATTGACCTTCGACCATTCCCGACGATTCACGAACAACTATTTGGAAATAGTTACATATATATTTAAATATATATATATATATATAATATTATATATAAAAATATATATATAAATATTACTTGTAAATATATAATATTATATTTAGATGTTTAAAAGAATATAACTAATATATTTATTTACTTAAACTGGTTAATTAAGATTTGTTATATATATAGAATGTGTATATGGAAAATGAATGATTTTGAACTTAATTGGCAAACGTCGGTAACACTCGGTTGATGTTTTGTTTAATATAGATATTGTACATGTTCATGAAGGATTAAAATAAAAGTTGGACTGCAATTTGATTACGAAGATTTTAGGTTGGTTAAAAAAATATTTTTACATTGTTAAGTTTAAATATTAGTACTCCGTACATATAAATTGGAGCAGAAAATAAATATTTATCGAATCTTTTTGATCAGGTTTCAAGCATTTAATGAGTGAAATAATTAAATATATTTAATCTAAAAGTTTGGGGATTTTTAGGAACACTTTTATGTATTAACTGTTTAGCATTGGACACGATAGCACTTCGTGGGAAAAAAAAGTGTCGGCAGCGTAATATTAAATTCCATCCGTGAACGAAATTATTGACATCAGATTTCTGTTCTAAATTCCAATCAAACTCACCCACTAGCATGTATAATATATTATATCTAACATATGCATATAATATTATATATATACATCTGATATCTACCATATGCTGGGAGAAATGAAAAATGAAGAACATATCCTTCCCAAATTTCTTATTTTCAGAAGTCACTCAACCATCAACCTTCCACCATCCTCCGGCCACCATCACCACCATAGTACACCGGACCACCACCACAGGAACTAACGGCCATCACCCTATTTCTTCCACGACCACCATGAATCACCATAAGAGCTTCTTGCTTCTACACCTATTTTCTATGTAACCCAAGCCCACAGTCACCATGGAAACCCGTCACCACCCCCGGAAGTAGCTGCTGTAGCAGCCATAGAACACAACTATAAGATCACCAGAAACAACCTTACTCTCTCTTTCCTATACTCTCTCTCTTCTCTCTCTCTCTCATCCGAGAACCACCATCAAAACTATATTTTTTTTTTCTCTCATCGTTGTTTCTTTTACTTGATCAATCACCACTGCAACCTTTTGCTCGTATACAACCATTAACCACTTTTACAACCAAACACCACCTCGTTACCATTGTGACTGTTACTGTTTTGTTCATATCCGTGAACCACCAAAACCAAAACTATTGAACCCATTAAAACTGCAACTGTTATTCTTCCTGTTTGAACCTCACCACTCGCCACTTCTACTTCCATTGTGAAGTTTCTGTTTCAATCATCGTAATACCACCCAAAAACTGCCACCAATTACGGTTACGACTATTACATTTTTCTGTTTCACTCGACTATTTCTGTGAGAATTATACACGAAGACATATGAAGATGATAATATAACCGCTAGGTTATGTTTTTGTTTATGATTAGCAAAGGATGATGAGGAATTGATGTAAGAAAGATGAGGACTGTGATGATTGATGATGATGATGATCGTGATAACGTGCGGCTGCTAAATTATTCCACTAGTTCTTGTATTACTGTTCCATGTTTTAAACTCCAACCAACCGGACCATATTTCTATTTAGGGCCGAGAGGATTTCCTTTGTTTGTTGGGCCAAGATAATCCAGGTTGGGCTGTTATGATTCTGTCTCATTTGGGCCGTAGCAAACCCTCGTCTGATTATCTTTTTTTAATCGAAGCCTAAAACTTTGCAAGTGCAGTCGACTTTTTAGTGATACACTTCTTAAATCTGTTTCATTCGAAGACTGCTGCTGCTACAGCCTTATTATTATTATTATTTTTATTTTATTTTTTTGTTGCTGTGTTCGATGCAAACGAGAGATGAAAAAGATGTTGGTGACCAACGGTTAAGATGATTATGATAACGATAATGGCGAGATTTAAAAGCTAACAATGATGGTGAGGTCGATCGTTGATAAGGATACAGTAAATACTTACCTGCTATATAAGTGAAAATAAATTGGGTTCGAATACGTTTGAGTTACTATGAAGAAGATAATAAAATAGGCTATGATTAGATGATGATGCAGAACCGAAGACGATTATTATGGTATGATGATGATCTGTAGGAGCACGTTGATGATAGGAGTATCACGATGATGATAATGGTTGATTAAGATGATGATGTAGATAATTTTTAAAATGATGAAAATAATAAAACAACGTTTTTCATAATAATTAAATAAACGTATAAAGATATTTCAAGATAGTAGCGTTTGGTTCAATGGTTTGGAGTGTGTCTGATGAAACGAAAGGTCGCGGGTTCGAGTCCCATCCCGATCAGTTTGTTTCTTTTAATACTTCTAAGGTTCGTGAATCCGAGGCCAACCCTGCATTGTTCAATATCGTTATATGTATTTTACTACAAAATACAGTATGGTGAGTTTCATTACTCCCTTTTTAAATGCTTTTGCAATATATATATTTTTGGGACTGAGAATACATGCGCTTTTATAAATGTTTTACGAAATAGACACAAGTAATATAAACTACATTATATGGTTGAATGATCGAAGCCGAATATGCCCCTTTTGCTTGGTAACCTAAGAATTAGTAAACCAGTCTACTAATTGGCGCGAATCCTAAAGATAGATCTATTGGGCCTAACGAACCCCATCCGTTGTAGCGGATGCTTTAGTACTTCGATGTTGTTTTATCATGTCCGAAGGATATCTCAGAATGATGGGGATATTCTTATATGTATATTGTGAAAGTCGGTTACCAGGTGTTCAATCCATATGAATGATATTTTTGTCTCTATGCATGGGACGTTTATTTATGAGAATTTGGAATATGAAATCTTATGGTCTATTAAAATATTGAAATAATTATTTATGTTAAACTAATGAACTCACCAACCTTTTGGTTAACACTTTAAAGCATGTTTATTCTCAGGTATGAAAGAAATCTTCCGCTGTGCATTTGCTCATTTTAGGGATATTACTTGGAGTCATTCATGACATATTTCAAAAGACGTTGCATTCGAGTCGTTAAGTTCACCAAGATTAATATTAAGTCAATTATAGTTGAATATATTATGAAATGGTATGCATGCCGTCAACTTTTGATATAATGAAATATTGTCTTTTCAAAAACGAATGCAATGTTTGTAAAATGTATCATATAGAGGTCAAGTACCTCGCGATGTAATCAACTATTGTGAATCGTTTATAATCGATACGAACTTCGTCCGGATGGATTAGGACGGGGCATTTCATGAGTGGTTTCATTTAAAAACTTGGAAGTAAAGTCTTTGAAGTTTCGTTTCACTTGGTATAGCATCTTTCTAAACTATACCATTTCATACTAACATCTTATTCAAGTGTAAAGGTACTGTGGGAATAGAAAGTCTTGAACTTTCAAAATTGACAAGTGCTACCCCATCACTAACTCTATTTCCGGGAAGGTTTATCTACAGGTGGTAGTATGTTGTTCATGCGGTTGTTCAATAGAAGAATGGCCTTGAGTGCACATGACCTTGTAAGCTAAAATTTCGGAAAATGGGTAAGTGTAAAAGCTAGCTTCTTTATCCTTTTTAAAAGATAAAATGTTTTCATGAGGTCCTGTGTTCCTTGAAATGTCCCGTTCATATTGATTATAAATGTTTCATATTAATTGATTTCCTTGCGAGGTATTGACCTCTATATGAGACGTTTTTCAAAGACTGCATTCATTTTTAAAACAAACCATAACCTTTATTTTATCGATAAAAGTTTTAAAACCAATACGTAGATTATCAAGCAATGATAATCTAAAAGATAACATTTTTCACACGACCATTACATAATGGTTTACAATAATATTACACATCGATTTAAATCTCCGAATGCAGTTTTTAAACAATATATTACAAGCATGCTGACTCCAATTCTTGTCCTTAATTTAGCATGCAACAGCGAAAGCGTTTAATAATCACCTGAGAATAAACATGCTTAAAACGTCAACAAAAATGTTGGTGAGTTATAGGTTTAACCTATATCATAATAATAATAGACCACAAGATTTCATATTTCCATTTCTCATAAATATACATCCCATACATAGAGATAAAAATCATTCATATGGTGAACACCTGGTAACCGACATTAACAAGATGCATATAGAATATCCCCATCATTCCGGGACTCCCTTCAAACATGATAAAATTAAAGTACTAAAGCAGTTCAAATTCTCTGACCGGGGCTTGTTAGTGCCCATAGATCTATCTTTAGGATTCGCGTCAATTAGGGGCCAGTTCCCTAATTCTTAGGCTACCAAGCTAACAGGGGCATATTCGATTTCGATAATTCAACCATAGAATGTAGTTTCAGGTACTTGTGTCTATTTTGTAAAGCATTTATAAAACTGCATGTATTCTCATCCCAAAAATATTAGATTTTAAAAAGTGGGACTATAAATCACTTTCACGTATTTTCACTTTGTCGGAAAATAAGAATTGGCCATGGGTCGATTCTCGAACCTATAACAAATATATACATATATCAAAGTGTGATAGAAATATATCCATACCATATTTTATTACGTTTTAATGATTTAGGTTTGTTAAGTTAACAGTCCAACGTTAGTAGTCCACAATTAGTTGTCCACAGTTAGCTGTACAGAAATAAATCGATATATATTATCTCGAATCAATCCACGACCCAGTGTATACAAGTCTCAGACTCGATCACAACTTAAGGTATATATATTATTTTGGAATCAACCTAAACCCTGTATAACTAACTCAAGCATTGCCGCATATAGAGTGTCTATGGTTATTCCAAATAATATATATAGATGATGTCGATATGATATGTCAAAACATTGTATAGTGTCTATGGTCTATCAAGATTACATAGTATATGTTAGAATACATGTATAATAAAATATAAGTTAGTTAAGTTATGATTAGTATAGATTTTTTACAAAGTTTCTCGTAGCTAAAACAAGCAAAAATATCCAATTTTGTTTTACCCATAACTTCTTCGTTTTAAATTCGTTTTGAGTGAATCAAGGTGCTATGGTTTCATAATGAACTGAAATTTATGAAACTAAACAGAAAAAGTATAAGTTTATAGTCGGAAATATAGGTTACAAGTCGTTTTTGAAAGAGATAGTCATTTCCGTCGAAAGAACGACATCTTGATGACCATTTTGAAAAACATACTTCCACTTTGAGTTTAACCATGATTTGGATATAGTTTCATGTTCATAAGAAATATCATTTTCTCAGAAGAAAAACTTTTAATTCAAAGGTTATCATAGTTTTTAATTATCCAACCCAAAATAGCCCCCGGTTTTACTACAACGGCGTATGTCCGGTTTTACGGTGTTCTTCGTGTTTCCAGGTTGTAAATCAATAAGTTAACATATCGTATAGATATAGAACATGTGTTTAGTTGATTTTAGAAGTTAAGTTAGAAGGATTAACTTTGTTTGCGAACAAGTTTAGAATTAACTAAACTATGTTCTAGTGATTACAAGTTTAAATCTTCGAATAAGATAGTTATATATATATGAATCGAATGATGTTATGAACATCATTACTACCTAAAATTTAGTAGGAAATCTACTGGAATTGAAAAGAAATGATCTAGAGCTTCAAAGAATCTTGGATGGCTTGAAAGTTTTTGAAGTAGAATCATGACACAAAAACAAGTTCAAGTAAGATTTCTACTTGAATTAAGATAGTTATAGTTATAGAAATCGAATCAAAGTTTGAATATGAATATTACCTTTAATTAGAAAGATAAACTACTGTAAATAACAAAGGTTTCTTGATCTTAGATGATTACTTGGAATGGATTTGAAAGCTTGGAAGTAGACTTGCAAACTTGAAAGTGTTCTTGAAGTTTTCTTGAGTAGTTGTTTTGTAAGTTGATTTATGTTTGGATTTTTGAGCTAGATTGATGTAGATTTTGATGAAGGTGATGAAGAACACTTAGAACATCAAGAGAGAATAAGAGAGAGATGTGTTTGATGCAAGAAAATTGAAAATGAAAGTGTTTGTGATGAATGATGAAAAACGTGATTTTGGTCTTCCATATAAGGTTCCATTTAGTTTGTAATTTTGTGAGATATTTCATGCTAGTTGCCAAATGATGGTTCCCACATGTTTTATAACTCATTAAGGGCTGTTAAGAGCTGATCATTGAAGTGTATATACCAATAGTATATACATATAGGAGCTGTGTATTGTACGAGTACGAATACGGGTGCATACGAGTAGAATTGTTGATGAAAATGAATGAGGATGTAATTGTAAGCATTTTTATTAAATAGAAGTACTTTGATATGTGTCTTGAAGTCTTTCAAAAGTGTATTGATACATCTTAATACACTACATGTATATACATTTTAACTGAGTCGTTAAGTCATCGTTAGTCGTTACATGTACGTGTTGTTTCGGAACATTTAAGTTAACGATTTCGTTAAATGTAATTAATCACATTGTTATTATATCTAATGAGAATGAGATGTTAAATTATTACATTATTATGATAACATGATGTACTAATATGTCTTAATATGATATATAAGTATTAAGACATTATTACAATGATAATCGTTACGTATATATATCGTTTCGAAATTCTTAAGTTAGTAGTCTTGTTTTATGTATAAAGTTCATTGTTAATATACATAATGAGATACTTAATTATCACTTCATCATGTTAAACATATATATATATATATATATATATATATATATATATATATATATATATATGTTCATATATATAATATCATGTCATATACAAGTTATAACGTTCGTGAATCATCGAACAAACTGGGTGGTCAAACGTTAACATAAAAACCATTTCAATTAATCAAGTCTTAACAAGTTTGATTGCTTAACATGTTGAAAACTTTTATTCATGTAAATATTAATCTCATATAATATATAATCATGGAAAAGTTCGGGTCACTACATTCCCTATGACCAAATGTTTTGACAAATCGCCTACCTCATTATAAGTTACGTGGGACTTAAATTCCACGACCCTCCTTCGATTTTCCACCCTGTTCTAGAGTCACAAGAGTAGTCGTTGGGGCATGAGATGCATGCCGCCATCCTAAAACACAGGGAGAACCAAAGGGACTACCACCCCGACACACCCACTTTTAAAATATAGATGGAATTGATGGTAATACTTCTAGTTATACAACTAGAGTGTAGTATGTAATTTGTACCAGGTTCTATTTTCATGTGCTCGTTGATAATCATTCATTATAAGAACTTGAACCTTGCGAATACTTGTTGAAGATCACACATATTGGTTTTATTTGTTCATGAAGATAATATTGGTGCATCTTGGTTTGTTGAAGACACGCTTGGAGTATGTTTACTTTTACATTGGTTGATATATTATTTGAAGATTGACTTACTTGAGGACAAGCAAGGCTCAAGTGTAGGGGAATTTGATATTGCTCGCTCTATACATTATTATCTTGCATCATGGTGTTATTTGGCTGTTTTTGGTGTTTTTCAAGTGTTTCGGAGCCAGAGTATTAAGTTCCAGGTTCAAACTCGAGTTAATGCCAAAATTTAAAGTTAATTTTCAAGCTTAAAAGGAAGTTTCAGGCCTCACGGTCGCGAGGATTTCATCATCAGTCGCGAGGTACAAGTCGAAGGCATGTTCGCGAACCGAGAAAACGAAAAGCAATCGCGAAAACCCACCATCTAGAAGGCTCGCGATCGCGAGCCACATAAACTATAAAATCTCGTGATCGCGAGATTTACACGAATAACAGCAGCTATTTAAACTCCATTGTCAAGCAGCAGTTTTTAATACCCTGATATCGGCTAAAAAGTCATGTTTTTACCCCCGATATTGAGTTCCAAAAGCATAAAGTTCAAAATTTTGTCGGCAAAATAATTGCTTTTTCGGTTAAATTTGTAAATAAAGTAATTACGAAGACAATGCAAAAAGAATCAAGAGAAACGGAGCTAAAACGAAGATTCTAGAGCAAAAACGGTGAAAGACAAGAAATCAAGTTACGATCCAGTGAAATCAGGCTGACCAAGCCAGCAAATGGCCTGCCATACGGCTTGCCAAATGGCCTGCCAGAATGGCAAACGGCCTGCCAAACGGTCAGAGCAAACAAGCTCGATAAACGGCTTGCCTTAGCAAACGGTCTTCAAAAACAGCCTGCCAGTCGTTTGCAGGCAAATTTTGTGTCTATTTAAAGGCTTTTTGTCATCCAATTTCCACACACCTCTCTTCACTCTCTCACTACAATACACTTTCTCTTACTAGAGCTTTCAAGGCCTTCTCACCTCCGAGCGAGAAATTAAGTACCCGGAGGCGAACGCCGAAGATTGTAATAGGAGCGGTCTAGAGGATGTCAGCACTTGTAATGGTCCAGATCTCGTCTGTAAACGGTGAACGCTTTCTTTAAGTTAATGAAGTTATCTTATTATCTTAAGTTGCTTTCATCTTGCATGATTATCTATCTATTACAAATGTTTATTATATGTTGAATAATTTATCTGAGACTGATCATACTATTATGCTGAAACCCTGACGGTTTAGAAGTTTAATTTACGGATCACCATTTTCGCTTATTCACGTGGCTATAACCTAGTATTAGGACCTTATCAACCCTGGGATACAAGGTAAGTAGTTATGTGTGCTTAACGTCACAATAGGGATATAGTACCTACGTACGAATAACCATCTATTCGCCATAGAAGAGCTGCCCATTTAGGTTGTGATTAGAGTTAGCAACAGAGAGTTCAGTGAACACTAGCTTACTCAAAAGCACGATTCGTGTCAGAAGCAATGTTCTTGAGATGTTGTAAGATGATCCAGGGTTGAATAAGTGATCGCAAAGAAGAGACCTCTAACCCAATTAGCAGTACCTTAGAATATCTAAGATTTCACATCTGTTAATGTTAAGGCATAGCATAGTGATTAAGTGGTAGGATATTGCTTTAGTTAGACCAACTAGGATTAAGAAAAGCTGAGACTTTCCTTTATGGGTATACCACTTTGTTCATGTACCTAGGATTCTATCCATAAGGTCGTTTAAACCTTTTAGGTTAACGTTGGGAGTAGGGATATCCGTCTTAGCCAGAATCTTCAAGGCCTAAACTCTTAGTGACAAATCAGTTATGTTCATAGCCCAGTTGATTGAGGTTTAGTGTTTATCCTAGGAAATCAAACTCTTGTGATAATTCCCCTTCAGAATTCTATTCTCCATACCTATCTATCTTTATCTTTATAATTTAAATTACTGTTTTATTTGGTTAATCTTAACTTATCACCTCTTATCACTAGGGTTAACTGTATAGGCACTTTTGTCCCACATTACTGAGCAAACATACAAAAATATGATATATTTACCACTTACTCGTTAAAAGGAAGGCAAGTAGGTAAGTTATAGCTAGGAACCCCAGCTAAATATAAATGATAAAACCATTACTCTCTTTTGGTAGCTAAATCTGACGTGTTGCGACCTAACGACACCGCACAAATAAAACCGTCCGTTTTGGCCATATCAAACCCAAATTTTTATGGAACAAGAGCTAGAGTTTGGCGATTTTGGACATTCAAAAGCCATTCTTCACCAAATCTGAAGGGATTTTCTTCTAGGATTTAAGATTCAGTTATCTATCAAGATTGGTACTCAAGATTTCATCAAATTTTGTGAGATTATTATGAATTCTTTTGTATTTATGATTTTGATTATTTCTTTCATGAATATGCCTAGCTAAACCTTTAATGTTTGCTTGGTTGTGAATCTTTTATGAGTTGGATTGTCTTATATTTTAGATTTTGATGTTTAATTGATTAAATTGAAATTAAGTTTTATCATTGAACCATTGTTATGAAAGTTTGTTGATTGAATTCAATTATATGATTTGTTGACTAGTTAATTTGAGGTAATTGGTGATAAAACAGGTTATACTCCAACACTTAGGTGATTTAGACAATTGCATGTGAATGTAATTGGTGATTGAATGGTAATTTGACTTCATAATCATGATAATTGCATTGATTGATCTTTGTAATTAGGATTTTAAGTGATTTTAATCCAGATAGAATCTTAGTGACTTAATCATTATATAGTTAGTTTTTTCAACAAGATTGAGGTGAGTTAGTCAAAGTTTGAGAGTTTGAATTATAATTATTGGACATTTAGTTGGCTTTAATTGTTAGAGACAATCCACCATAATTGTGAAGCATCCAAGTGAACATTGCTCTTTAATCCTTGAATTTCGTTTATTTACTTTTCGTCATTAGTTTAACTATAAAACTCCTACTTTTGCAATTTTTACTTAGAATAATTAATAGGTTTTAATTGTGAAATAAACGCGTTCTGTGGATCAATATGTACTTGCTAAATACTTTATTACATTGATCGAGATTAGTTGCCTGATTCGTGTGTTAAAACCATTTAGTTTAGTTCAATAATTTGAAGTGTGGTTTTACATCATCAGCCCGATTTGTAGATGTTACATCATGGATGCTCTTGATGCCGATTGTCTAGCTTCTTCATTCGTTAACATCAAAAGGGAGTTTCTTAAAGAAAGTGAAATTGAATGGAGTGATCCAATATGTGGTTCCGCTCGTTCCATTACTTATCCATTCATTAGATGTATTATGAGTTAGTGGTGGGTTCCAGTGATGGGTAACTTCCCTTTCTTCTTTTTCATCGGCCACTTTTTCTCTCTGGCCTTTATCACAGTTATTTGACGTGGTTGTCAGAATTCGTCCTTTTTGCTTCCTCCATTTCCCTTAGCGTTTTGGTCTCTGGTTAGAGATGGGTTTTGTTGTTTTGTTGTAGTGGTCGTCTTTTGGGATGATTTTAGTTGCTAGTTGTTATTTCTGAGTTTTCTGGCGGGGTTCTGCAACTCTAAGTGTTTTGTGGCTCATTTCAGAAGTTCTTCTGTGGTGGTGATCCTCATAGGGGTGTTGATGTGTGCGGAACAATACATCTCATACCCTCTAAATTTATACATGATTTAAACACTACAAATAAGCACACACAACTAACGAGCACTTAGAACCCGGTTATTATAGTACTTTAATGTAAGTATTCATTTCAAGTTCGTCCCAATAGAGCGGTGTAAGTCAGATAATTGAAACTATTAATCGTCCTAGGGTTTGTTTGATTGGGGGGGGGGGGGGTTCGATTGATTTTGATTAACAACTAAAACTTGCACAATTAAACAAACTTAAACTTAACAAGTAAACTAGTAGCAAGTAACAAGTAACTAAATATTAAGAACTTAAATCAATAACTAAGTAGTGTTCACTTATCTAATCCTCTCTATGCTTGGATTGACCCGTTTACCCAAATTGCTATCGCACTAGTTGTTGAACTATTAAATGTTTAGCATCACTACTAAACCTCAAATCAAATAACACTTTGCGAATTCACATAAGCATTGTATTCTAAGATCGAGTTAAGCACGATTTGGTTATTGAGATTATGCCTAGGTTAAAATCACTTAAAACCCCCCAATTATCGAAATCACTTAAGATAACCGGCACTACTATATTGACTAAAGGCCAATTGAAAACCAACCTAGATCAAGAACACAATCACTTGAAATTCCTAAACTAGTTGTCTAGATCACCTAAGGTATTGAAGCACACATTGATTCACTTCTCAAATCACTAAGAGAGCTACTCAACATATGTAATCAAAGTCAAGCCTAAAACAAACTCATAGAAATGGATCTTCAGCTAACTCAATTCATTCAAACAATATTATTCAATTGATTTTGGGGCAAACACTAGCATTAGAGATTCATAGATAAGCAAACACAAGAGATTTAGCCAATCATGGCTAAGATTACACTAATAATTAGCATAAAAACATCAGTAAACATCATCTTGAGTGATTACAAGTGATTAGTTCAAAGCTAGATGAAGAAAAACAAAGATTACAACTAATTAGTGCAAAATGAGTAGAGTAAAGTGGAGATTACAACCCAAAATGACAAAGAGAAGAAGATCTAAGCTATAATCATAAGATAAAGAAGAACAAAATCAATTAAAACTAAAGCATTCATCATTATAAGTAGAGAAAATAAGAACAAGTGCTAAAATGGAAAAGAAATTACAAAATGGAGAATGGATGATGTAGATCTAGCATCTAGCTTCACTAATCTTTGACTTGGAACATGAAATTAGACTTTGATCTTGATGGAATCATGATTGGAACCCTTTTAGGGCTCCAAAACGGCCTAAGGAAGCAGCTCTCTCACTCAAAAACCCCAAATTTACTTTTATAGGTCGACTGAATTTTCTGGCTGAATCAGCGCCAGGAGCGGCGCTTTTGGAACAGGAGCGGTGCTTTTGGGAGGACAGGAGCGACTCTTTTGGGTAGGAGCGGCGCTTTTGGCACATAGGAGAGACATTTTTGTGCTGGAGCAGCGCTTTTGGCTACTGATCTTTTTAACACACTGATCAAACCAAAATCATCTAGTGTGGGATAGATTTCAGGTTTGAGTGCTTGATTTGGGAAAAAGAGTAAGTCGAATGTTTTAACTCCAATAATTGTGCAATCCCCGATTTGGAATCTGGATTCCAAGGGCGTAAAACAATCGATTGAATTAACCTTATTCGATCGGAATCGAATAAGTTAATATCTCAGAGTGTGAATTAGCTCCGATGACGATTGGAGTGCTGATCAGAATTAAGCTAACGACTGGAGTAATGCTATCGCAGTTGATTTGAGTAGAGTAACATTAATGCATCCAGTGTTATTGAAATGAAAGATCTTGTTTGCATATTTATAGATGTTTAAGAGAGAATGATGACGTGGCACATGTCCCTTTCATGGTTATAACAAACTTTGCCAATCTCGAGGGGTGACGTGGCACCTGTCTTTTTCATGGGAATAATCAAACAGATCCTAACGAACTTTCCTAGACTCGCGGGCTGACGTGGCATGCAACTTGCTTGCATGTTCACTCCGGGATGAAGTGCCTGCTCGGGGCAGTGTACTTCATCCAGGGTGGCATGTTTGACACGGGAGGGTGTCCGTATGTCGAGTCGGAATATCAAACCAGGAATGGTTGATGGTGCCGGTGGTATGTTGGTCCCGGCTAAGGCATTACGGTACTTTCAGTCTAATCGGGGAGATTTTGCTTTTTGTTTATTCCAAGTGCTTCTTCGTGGTTACAATCATCATGACCGGCTGCGTGATGCCGGCTACGTGTGTGTCGTTCGGGCTAGGTTTTAATGTAACATTTCTGACTAGCTTGTTGCCCGGCGTGGTAAGGTTGCTGAGATGACGCCGGATGACTGTTTTGGGAAGGAATCCTTCTCCCGGAGCGGACCGTATCGGATAAAATCCTAGCCGGTTGCTATATATTAGTGTCGTTTTTTAGACGGATCGTTATGCGTATCATTAAGTCCCCCCAGTTTGATGGTGGTAGCCGGAAAGGTTTCCGTCGTCAAACTTCCGAGACGAGGCCATGCTTTCGATTGGATGTGCATTTAATGTTTGTTAGCACAAAAAGACAGTTTCTGCAAATATGCCCCCTTTCCGTATTTTTTCCGTTTTCCAACTTTTTGGAACGGCGTTCGAGAGATTTCTTTTTGCGATTTTAATCATTGCTTTTGTTGATCCACCTTTTTATCTGAGATGTTGAATCAATCTTCTTTAAAACTTATAAATAGCTTCCCTCCTCCAATATTTCTACTTTTTACAGCTTTCGTGCCCTAAACGTTTCTTCTTCAAAAAACCAACAGTTTTTTTACGAAAAAAGGTACCTTTTCTATTTCCTTCTTCTTTATTATTTTATTTCTTGTATTTTCGTACATATGGCGGATTAGTCTTCCACTTCTACTAGCGTAGATGCTCCCGAAACTTCTTCTAGGCCTTCTGTATATGTTAGCAGAATTATGAATCAAGTATGTGATGGGTATCTTGACGAGATGGTACGTAAGTACCCGTTTTTGACTCGTTATTCATTGAGGGTGCCTGATGCTTTCCATAGGGCCCATAAGCCTCCTTCAGGCATGGTTACCTTTTATGGCTATGCTATTAGTGTGGGCAACTTTCGATTGCCCTATTCTGAATTTATGTATCAGTTTTTTGCGCACTATGGTATAGCGCCTGCGCAGGTACATCCCCATGCGTATCAAAAATTAGTGATGTGGGAGATGTACCTTAATTATTATCATATTCTTCCTACCGTTCGTATGTTTTGATTCTGCTTTACCGTCTCGAAGTCTGAGGTTGGATGGTTTACCATCAAACGGAGAGCGCAATTCAATTTTATTGGTGATATGGACACGTCATTGAAGGAGTGGTGGGAGTCTTTCATTTTTGTTGATAGCAAAGGGATGCCGCCACTATTTGTTGGGCTCTGCGAATGGGCAGTTGACGTAAAGAAGAGAGCCAACAAAGTCCCGAATTTGAATGCTGTCGAGAAGGCGTGTATAGAAGCTATTCGGGAGTTCAGGTTTCCACAACGGCCATACCCGGAGGCCATGCTCATGTTAGGGGGAGTTAGCCACCAATGGCCAGACCCGAATACTAAGCATATTCTTTGTTTTAATGAAGCAGGTGAAGACTGATCCTAGCCAACTGCTATGTTGCCCTGTTTATTAATTGTATACTAACTTTGTTTGTGTTTGATGTTTATACAACAGTGATGGAGTTTGCTAGCGCAATGGGTTTTGGTGATCTGACGAAGATCAGGGTAGACAGTGCCCCGGTCAACCCGGGGGACGAGCCGGATGTCGCTCCCCAGGACCTGGAGCAAAATGACGGCGACGGGGCCGACTTGACTTTTCCCGGTCCCGTTGTGCCGGAAGGGCATACGACGGTGAAGATGAGGATTCAGGACGTTCCACATCTTCGAAAGAAGGCCAAAGGTGATTATTTGTCTTGTTAATCCGATCTTATCTGGTATTTTGATTTGTCTGTTGCTTACCTTTAATAATTTTTGTTTTGCAGCCGTTGCTGAGCCATCTGTGGGTGGTGGCACGACTGAGACAGTGCCCCTAAACTTGGGTGAGGGTGTACAATTCACCCTAGAAAACTTTGACGATCTGTACTTCCCTCATATCTCTACAGGTGATGACCTTACTCGCTCCTTCTCTTAGCTGGATATTGATTATCCCGGCTGTACAAGTATTTTGTAGAAGGGTGATGTGTGCAGCATCGTATACGAAATAGTTATATTTTTATTGCGAAATACGGCGAAATACGATACAATTTTACACAAGTTATTTATTTATTTATAGAGTGGATATACCTAAACCTTGCTACAACACTATAGGCAGTGTACCTAATCGTACAGTAGTGTAGTTTTTAGTAAGTCCGGTTCGTTCCACAGGGAGCTAGATGAGTTTAACGCTATATTTTAAAAACTATATTTGTATAAAAAAAATATATAATTATATATAGTAATATTATTATAAAATGGGGTTTTTACCGTTTAATGACCGGTTTGTCGATTTTAAATAAAGCATAAAGATAAATGACGATAATATAAATGACAGAATTTAAATTGTGATAAAGTAAATTGCAGTAATTAAAATGACAGTAAATAAAGGTACGATGAAATATGAAATAAAAGTATTATGCTTATTTAAACTTCCGTAATCATGATGTTTAACGTTTTGATTTTAATTAATTGTTACCCGGGTTAATTGTCCTTTGTCCTGATTTATTTGATACCAATCTGGTTTTTGTCCATAATAGTCCATCGGTCATAATTATAAAATGCTCGTCAAATTAACCTTATTCCCGAAGTCAAATATTTCAACTAATTAGGGATTCGAACTGTAACAAGGTTTTAATACTTTGTTTAATGATTACACCAGGTTATCGACTACGTGTAATCCAAGGTTTTATTACTTTGTTAACAATTACACCAATAATCCTTGTATGTAATCCACCCCTGTTTTAATGAGATATGAATATATTAATTTACCCACTTGATCAGAATGAATAATCAATTACCCAACCCGAATAATTAAATAAATGATAGTAAAAGATGTCGTATAAACGTCACTAAATAGAACATACATAATCATTTTAATAATTATTAGATTAACTAATTTGAAGATAGGTTCGACAGATTCTAATGAGTTGTCATTCGATTAGACAATACCCCCTATCTATTAATAGTCAATAGTCCAATGTCCACAAGTGTCGGTCTTTTGTCCAAACCTTAATTATGGTACAAAATCTAATAACCCCGTCTTAATATTTAGTCTAACATCACGATTACTTTGGCTCAAATAAGCATAATAATAACTTAGTTACGAGACATTAATTTAAAAAGGAAGAACATAGCTTACAGTGGTGATTAATCGCGTAGCGTTACACGGACAGAGTTCCGACTTACAAAACCTTAAAACATTTCTTATAATAACCCAATTATTATTAAACTTAAATTAAACTTTAAATTATATATATATATATATATATATATATATATATATATATATATATATATATATATATATATATATATGTTTTTTACAGAGAAGGAAAAGAAAAAGATGGTGTATATTACTCGTTCAATTCGTCGCTTTTTATAGCACTTAGCCAGATTCTGATGCCCATGCGATCGCATGGATTTTGTGCCTTCTGGCCATGCGATCGCATGGCCGCCTGGGACAGCTCACATATTTTTGTTTTCTTATTTGCCGATGTTTTATTATATAATATAATATATATGTAATTTTAAGAATTATTTATATATTATATTATATTCATGTGCATAGTTGACTTGTAATTTTAGCTCCGTTGCGTCGCGCATTGAGAGTTGACTCTGGTCCCGGTTCCGGATTTTCGAACGTCCTTGCGTACTATTTAATATCTTGTACTTTGCGTTTCGCGGCTCGTATTCTTTTAATTTTGAGATGTTTCTCATCAATAAATTGAACCTCTTGGATTATATCTTGTTCATTTGAGTTTTTTGGTCATTTACGTCATCAAATCGTCGTTTTCTTCTTTTGTCTTCGCACTTATTTATTTAAACGAATATTACATAAAAATAGAACAACTGCAACTAAAAGCTTTACATATTGGAAGGATATTGCTATGAAATATATGTTCATTTGGAGCACTATCAAATATCCCCACACTTGAGCGTTGCTTGTCCTCAAGCAATACAGAACTTAAAATAAAATCACACTTCACTTGAATCACTTTTTTATTCTCACACTTTATACATCAGTGATTTTAATACGGCGGTATAAACAATGATAGTAACGATGTGGTTTACAGTCCCACATGACTATGAAAATTTAGATCCTTTAAGGAAATTGGATCTTTATGAAAACATTTGATCTTTTGAAAATTCATTCTAGCTTTTACCCTAGATAAGTTTTCCAGAATAACTCTTCACCGGTGTTGCAAAATGTTTTTGTGGGTTTTGTGGGTTTCAGATTTGAAAATTTTAGCTCAAAACTTATGGTTTTGTGTCAACCACTTGCTAATCCTTGTATTAGGAAAGCACACGTCCAGTATACTTGCTCCGTATATTAGCTTTCGGTAAACTACCGTCCGGTTGTAAAGGAAAGCGTTGAACAAGCAACTGTTAAGGCAATGTCTAATGACATGCTTTTGATCATGGTCTATATCGTGTCGGATGCAATTACTATCCTTTGTAGGAGCAATAGTAAAGATCACCCTATAGTTTTTCGGTTTGGCACAAGGTCCTGTCTTCGACCATGCTATGCAACCACCGTTCTTACGGTTGACACCCGATTTGGTTCAGGTGACCTAATGAATTCCTGTGAATTCCTAGGATTTTACATTCAATGGTAATGAACGCATTGAAAATAGGTTTTCAGAAAAACAAATCGGTTTTAATTTGATCAAAATATTTTCTCGTTCAAGCTCGAGTTTAGATATCATCGAATTCCATGAGTTTGTAAATCTCAATCTTTAAGGTCAATCTCAAGGATTGAGTAATATCAGGCTTAAATGCTGATTTTTAATCTTTTAGGAGTTTATCCTTTCTGGGGGTCTGATTCATTAGTCTTATCAAGCTAATTTGCACGGTGCCCTCCCCATTTTCCGAGACAAATCCTCTCATGGTTAGGATAAGTCTGACCACATGGCGATCCTGTTTGATGCTGAGGTCCGTGGATTTCCTGCTGATTTTAGAGATGACTTTTCTAGATTTTTCGTCAACCTACAGCTGGTCTGGACGACAACTTCCTGACCTAAATCAAGAAGCGCGTGTCTTTTTCGGAAGACTTTACTTCCTTTTAATGATGGAATTGATTCATCGTGCAGATCCATCTTTCTTTCAAATATATATTACAGTAAATTAGGTAAAACTGATTCAAATCGTCCAAAACAAAAGTACCTGCAATAATCTGTACCAAATATGTGATATGTGTTTTAAATAACTTGGTAAATTCTTCCCACACTTAGCTTTTATTTATTTTTTTTCTTTGCCTTTTTATTCTCCTCTATTCCATTTTAAATGAATTCTAACGTTTTGGGTTGTTTCTCCATTTATGTTCTCTCCGAGGTAACAATAATTTCGATATTATCACCTAGTTTTATCGTTCATAAATATGTATAAACCTGATTTTGAATTCATTTAGTTGAAAATTTTTCAAATTTTCACAAAATTTGGCAATTATACTAAGTGTAAACACGAGAGAATTTATAACCCTTCCCCACACTTGAGATCATGCAATGCCCTCATTTGCATGAAATCAGACTATAATTATAAATTCATGAGGGTGATTAGTGTAGAAAAGTGATTAAAAATACCCAGTTTGTAATTACTAAGGTCGTCGAATGATAGATGGCGCGCCTCATCGTTCATTCCTTTTATTATAATTTCACATATGTTTTGCGTCTTATCGTCAAAATTAGTAGCTTTTGCTGAACTTTAATGTCAGTCTTTGAAAATGTGTTGTTTTACCCTGTTTTGTACATAAGATAAACTACAAACATATATAATATATATATATATATATATATATATATATATATATATATATATATATATATATATATTATAAAAACCTTTATTTATTAAAACAATTTAAATGAATAATTTTTTTAAAAAATTTGTTTCCTTTTACTTTAGGTAGTTTCGGTATGTTTACCTAGTCCGTCCCTCGACAAAATTTAAAATTTGTCGTTTTTAAAGCGATTGTTTTAAAAGCAAAGATTTTTTTGGGTTTTTTTAATTTTTTTTGTATACTTTAGATCAATAAAATTAAAAATAATGATAACAAAATTTTTTGCCCCGCCCTCGGGTAAAGCAATTTCGGTTCCATGACCTAGTCTTCAACTTACGATGAATTTTAGAAATCATTTTTTAAACTTAATGAAATAAAGTAATTTTTTGTTTTTTTTAAAATCACACAAAAATTAATTTTAAAAAGCGTATTAATTTCATACAAAACCTACAAAACAAAACAAAAATTCAGAATGGGGGGAAGAAAACTAGTTCTTTAGTGTCTGCTAGTGGAAAAGACCAATCAGATTCCATTCTTGAAACTACACTAGAACGGAACAACTAACCCTATACAGCATTATTTCTTAGAACATTTGAATCTCCCCACACTTAGGTAGCTGTGGTGTCGAAATTGTGGTTAACTTCATCATCAATTTCTTTTGGATCATAATCAACTTGCATATCTGTGACTTTTGCTTTAAGCCATTGGTCGGATTCCTGTGTAATATCCACAAATTCAACTAGTTTCGCCTTTTCTTTAGGCGATAGATTAGATACTAACCGGTTACATAACTTAAAGTTCCCCTTGGTTCTAGCATCGCGAATCCGTTTAATAAGTTTCTTCATTGAACTGTTAATAACGGGATCATTTAATTTCGTATCAACAACGGGGTTCTTTGTTATCAGGTCATCATTAGGTTTTACTTCATCTTCCCCACACTTAGGCATTTTATTATTGCTAAGCACTACCGTTGGAGTTGGTAAAACAACATGGTTCTTACCAATTGTTTTTGTTGGTTCAACGGTTTTGGTTGGTGGAGATTTAGACTTTCGACTCACAAAGGTGATCGATTTTTCATCATTACTAAGTGTCATTCTACCCTCTCTTACATCAAATAACGCCCCGGTAGACGCTAAGAATGGTCGACCTAAAATTAGAAGAATGTTTGAGTCCTCTTTTATGTCAATGACAATAAATTCGACTAGAAAGGTTAAATTACCTACTTGAATGGGTAGGTTGTCAGCAATTCCAACTGGGTGCCTAATGGTTTGATCAAAGAGTCGGACACTCATCTCTGTTGGACTTAACTCACCTACTCCTAATCTCTTATATAATGAAAGAGGCATAACACTCACACTCGCACCTAAATCTGCTAGTGCATCATACATGACACAATCACTAAGTAGACAAGGAATAATAAATTCACCTGGATCACCCAACCTTGGTGGAAGTTTTGGTGGAACTGTCTTCACCGGGTTTATCTTTAATGTTTTTGTTTCTTGCATTTTCTTATTCTTCTTCTTCTTTCCAGAGGTATCACAAATTTTATTACCTATTACTTGCTCATACTCAACTCCTTTTCTTGGAAACTGGATGGGTGGTCTATATGGTGCCACCACTGGCTTTACATACTCGGGTGGTGGTGGTGTTGTTGTAACTTCTTCATTGTTACTCACATCGAAAACTGTAACGACCCGGCTTTTTCGACTTGCTTTTGTGCCTTGTGTTTTTGCGAAACTGCGTATTTGTGCGTACTGTGTTACTTTATACTCTGGAAACTTGATTTATGTGGTTTACTTCCATTTATATGTTAAAACGTGCCTTAGAGTACGTAGGATACATAACTTGATCATTGGAAGCCTTTATAACCGTTAGTGTTATTTGACGTTTCGAATAAACCGCGAACTTGCGCGCACGTTTAACTTTTGTCATAATCGGAATATTATGACTGCGAAATATTAATTATTATTTTATAATAATAATTACCTGGGTTTTTGGATGCTTAATTACGCGTAGTAATTTAATTATGCACAATAGTTAGTCTTGTTGGACTTTCTACCTTGTTGGGCTCAAGCCCACCCTACTCTAGCTAGTGACCCAATTAATTAGCCCTTATCCATGTCATCAATCCTTGTCAAATTCCTTACTTATAAATACTAGCCCTTGTCCATGTCATCAATCCTTGTCAAATTCCTTGCTTATAAATACTAGCCCTTGTCCATGTCATCAATCCTTGTCAAATTCCTTGCTTATAAATACTAGCCCTTGTCCATGTCATCAATCCTTGTCAAATTCCTTGCTTATAAATACTAGCCATTTACCTCTCATTCAAATCACTTGCTCATTTGGTTTTCACACACACTTGTTCTTTCTTTCTTCCCTTTCTAGTATTGCTTGTAAGTCTTCTTTTTCTTCTTCTTTTCCTTTCATTTTCGTGGCCATCATCATCATATTATGGAGATAAAAGTTCCTTTTAGCTTTGATCTTGCTTATATCTTGTTGATTCAAGCATGAATCTTTCAAGAACATGGAAGATTCAAGCTTTCTAGCTTTGAATCTTCACCAACTTTGTAGATTCATCTTTCTTTTACTTTAATCTTGTTATTTTGTGATAAAGATTCAAACTTTTGTTTGTTATCTTCATATATCTTAAAGATCCAAGCTTTATGCTTCAAGATCTTCAAGAACACTAAAGGTTTAAGCTTTCTAGCTTTGTGACCTTATAAATTGTGTGAAAGGGATCCAAGCTCTCTAGCTTAGGGTTCCATCACCTCTTTTGACTTGGATCATGTTCATACTTATTTGATTGATGTAAAGTTTGTAACTTTGTTTGTAAATAGGACTTGTAATTGTGTTAAGACTAAGGATATGATGTAACCTTGGTTCATCATCCATCTAAGACTCTTAAATGAGTTGTGTTACCACTTGGTCTTAACATATTATGTATTGATGGTAGAATCTTGGTCAAAAGTGATGCTAAACCATCAACGAGTTGTACACTTGAAGCTACAAGCATCAAGGATGAGAACCGTGATGAGCATCAAGCACCAAGAACCTCACCGGAGCACTTGTACACTGATTTTCGTATCTGATCAGACCACCTGGGCTACTGGAAAGTTTATTTTCAGTTAGTTCGGTTCGAGTAGATGATTTTCCGTTTATGCCTCGTCTTAATCCGAGTTACGGTTTAGGATTTATGGCCCTCCGAGAGTCACTACACCCTATTAACGTTGTGCTGAAATTTCTGACCTACTCGCACTTAAACCATCGCCACGGTCAAAGGAAGACGAGTTAGGTTCTGAAAATTGGTCAGCGGTTAGGGGACTCACATACGGAGCCATAGCCACTGACTATGCATCTTTTCGATTTACGTAGAGGTCGCAGCAGCTAACCGAAGTCAGCCTATTGTTTCGATCTCTATTCTTGTCAAACTTACTTAGCTTTTATGATGATGAATGATGATGATGATGACACTTAAACTTATTTTATGCACTATTAGAATTTATAAAAACAACCTACTGACCTAGTAACCCTTGATTTAGGTTGACGACCTTTCGGACCGACTTACTACTTGCGTACTTTCATTACCGACTTTACCGCTTTTATCACTGTGAGTTATAGCATTCCCTTTTTACTTTAACTTATTTTGGGAACTGAGAATACATGTGGATTTTATGTTTTACATACTAGGCACGAGTACTTAAACTTATATATGTGTGGGTTATACAACGGCATAAACATTCCCTTTAGCTCGGTAACGTTTAATCATTGGTTTTTGAACCATGAACGCGAATCTTAGATATGGATCCATAGGGTTTGACATCCCCACTCGGGCTAGTCGCGCTAGCATTTAACGAGTGTTTAATATTTCGTAGACATACGCACTTGCCAAGTGTACTTTCAGGGGGTATAAACGTTAAGTTAGTTACCGAGTGCCCACGGTTATACATATACTTTATCATACTGATTTGAATTACTGATTTGAAACGCTTGTTTGAAGCACTGAAATCTCGTGGCCTACATTACATTACCGAATGCAAACAAACTATAGCTCACCAACATTCGTGTTGACTTTTTAAGCATGTATTTCTCAGGTATTTAGACATTGTTGCTTCTGCTGTTAGCCTTGCTGTTCTAGTCTCGGTGTATAGACTTGCTGTTACAGACTTGCTGTGTTAGACTTCCGCTTCATTACTTAGAGATGTCTCAAGCATGAAACTTTTACTTTGCATTCCCAACTTATGTTATTTTCAAAACAATAGCTTTGTAATGACCTTAGTATCATGTACTCATGTTAATGTTTCCTATTCATCTTTTGTAAAACGTTATCTGTTTATGAATGCAAAACTCGTTTTCAAACAGCATATAGTGTTTGACCATGTAATGATCCTGTTGTTGATGTACCGTATACGATGATTTTGTACGGGGCGTCACAGTTGGTATCAGAGCCAGGTTGTAGGGAATTAGGTTGCATTAGTGAGTCTAGGACCGACCCAAGTAGGATTCACTAATAGGACTAATCTACAACTTGCTAGTTTACTTGTTTCTGCGGAACCTGCTGCATGCTATTGTGTTATATTACTACATGTTACTACTTACTACTAGTGCATGCCACTTCTTACTTTTACTACCGTATGAACTTACTGCATGCTACCGTTTCCTTTTACTGCTATGTAAACTCGCTGCATGCTTTTGCTTATTCTAGCTACTGCATGCTACTATCTGCTTTCGATTGCATGTTACTTCTGTTTAGTACTGTTAATATTGCCATGCTATAAACTGCTGTAAACGAGCTAGGTTGCTGTAGTGCCTGATTACTTGCTTGCTTCATGCCTGCTATTCGCTGCACCGACTTGGAAAAACTTACCTTTCCTAGTTCAGATGTTCTTCTGAACCCATTTCCCACACGTCTAACCCTAAGGATTAGTATTGTAATCCACCTGTTACTACTGTTCCACCGTTCCAGAGATCGAAATGATTCTTCACGCAATCTAGGAGGAGTACCCCTCGGATTACACGCCCACTAAAGTCAATCCTCGGAGGAGGAGATATTGGAGGATTTGTCGGAGTAACCGCACCCCGAGCTCACTCTAAATAGCCACGTACGACGTGTGAACATTCGAAGGTTGTTCAGTTCCTGCAAGATGGCTCGTATCTCGTACGCTTTCATGACCGTCACTTATATCTTTCGTTCTTCACCACTGCTCGATGATCTGACGACATTTCTGGATTTAGTACCCTAACACTCTTAGGCATTGGGGCAGTCAGGAGGACATCTCCTTTCACAAGGTCAGAGTGCCTTATACTGATGCTCAACCATACCCAAAGACTTGGGAGTCACCTCAAGACATATCGTACTACTACTTGCTACACATACAACTCGAAGCGAGACCCAGATTGAATTTCTAGAAAGGAACCTAACGATGTTACCTGAACCTGAACATTTTGAAGAAATTTCAGGAGATTTAGGCATTGGTGCATGACCTACGGAACTTACGCACCCACACCGAGAAACCGTGAGATTAATTATGTAGATTTTGTTTTGAGATAGCATAGATAAAGCACTGTTGGATGAAATTGAGTAGAACTGAAAGTGATCACGTTACATTGACCATATGGAGTGATATTGGAATGAACGTACGATTTAGTACAATATAATGACGCCAGGCCAGCGTAATTATATTGAAGTGAATTATGCAGAAGTCCCAATGTTACTACATAAGGAATATGAAGCGATTCAAAGAAAATTTTAGTAGGAACCACTTGAGTATACGCATTATGGTATGATAAAGGCAGGAATAACCACTTAGTCTAGATACTGTACGAGAAGGGCCTGGACTGCAGAATTGATAACCCGAAAATTTGTTATAGATATAGACACCCTGGATACTTAAGGAAAAAGTTCTCAAATAGAAAAAAAAAAAAAAAAAAAAAAAAAAAAAAAAACTTTGGACTCACATATGATAGAGCAATCGTTATCTCAGCTATGGAGACTCGCATGGATCCTGATTTTAGTTAGGGTACGTTTCTTCACAATGATTTATCGTCTCGGAATTGTTTAATACTAGAGTGATAGAAACCTTATATCTAAGAATCCTAGTGTGATGACTAATAAGCCATTAACAATCATGAGAGTTAAGTATTCTATAGGACAAGCTAATGGTAAGTTGGCAGAGATAGAGGAGTAATTTAAGATAGTACCTTAAAAATTAACAGGTGGGTCATTTGGAGATGACCTCATGCCAACAAAACTTGGAAGTTTTATAGTAGTAGTTGGAAAGGATTAGTTACCTGCGCACAAGCAGATGTTATTTGAGAAGGTTGATAAAAATTTTCACGGCAGTATAATAAGATTTGGTTGGAATGGACCTTAAAATTAACCTAATACTCATCGAGTTAGAAAGCTTTGAGGAAATAGTTGGAACGGACTGACTTTCAAGGACGAAAGTGAAAGTTATTTATAGTAAGAAGATTATTCGTATACCTCAAGAGAATGGTGAGCCAAAAGCCATCCGGATTACTTCAACAACCCGAGATCCCACAATGGAAATGGGAAGGGATGACGATGGATTTCATTCTGAAACTACCGAAAACAGTCGGCAGTTATGACACTATCGGGGTTATCGTTGATCGCCTCACCAAATCTGCTCACTTTCTAGCCATGAAAGAAACCGATACAATGGACAACGATACATAAAGGAAATTGTATCCCGTCACTTCAGCAATTCAAATACTATACTACCCAAGAATCGTATTTGATACTCATTCTTATGCGACACTGAATCCAAACTTATTCCGAGAGAATTCTTAATCAATGATAATCACACCATCACCCTTCTTACTTCGATATTAGTCATACCAGTTCAGAATTTCCAAAATCAATGGGTAGTTAATCCCCGTCCTCATACTCTCCCTTTCGTTTCTCACTTATAAGCAACAACTTTATACTTAAGCTTTTTTGGTCGAAGGACTTATGCCCTACTAATAGTCATCAATCACATTAAAATTCAATAGTTTTCATTACCTCGTAACATTTTTTCTCAAATATCACCCGAGATTTTTAAAAGTCTTTTACTCGATTCTCATCAATCTTTTTTCAACTTGTAACCTCCGAAATATGAAAATTTTGTTTGTCAAAATTTTACTTACACTATTTTACTGTGCAATCCTCTCAAAACTTAATAAAAATAAATTTATTTTATTTGCCATTCGTGCAAATTTTTGAAATCGTATACGTTATATAAAATAAAGTAAATAATTACTTCTTTTTGACAAATACATATGAAATTTTACTTTCACTTTTACAAATCAAATCTTTTATTCAAAGGATATTTTACCTTGAATGGTACGTGTTGTACATAACCCTAGTTTGCTAAGAACTTAATTTCTTTTCTTACATCGTCACCTTAAATGAATTCTATAAAATTTTCGTTGCTTGTCAATATAAAATTTTTCGTTGCTTATTCGTATCCAAGTCATCATGAAGACAGACAACTGTCGAAACTAAGAGATTCATGTGTGTGTATGTGATGAAGGCACTTACTACCACGTCATGCAGAGCCTTCGGGCATCCACAAACACTTAAACCATTCAAAATTACTGCGTTACCCCAGGGATCTTATTCTTCACATCTGTCGGAGCGATGCTCTATCTTACATAACTCAAAGTCCTGACCTATTCCAAAGAAATTCTCATCTAGCGATATTAACATCATTAGTATTCCGACTTTAATATTAGCCATAACCTGTGTGGCATTCTGCAAAGTCAAGAAGCGATTAACTTCTCATCCTCATGCTCTATCCTTCATACCTCACTTTTTAGCAACGGCTTCGGACATAAACATTTTTGGGCCAAAGACTTAAGTTCGGATAATCATCAAAACTACATTTAATTCATTAGTTTTCATTACCTAGTAACATGTCAACCGATGATTCAAAGATTTTTCACTCGACCTTTTTTAACTCGTAACCTCTGAAATACGAAAAACTATGTTTATCAAAATTTTTACACGTTGATTTACGCGTTGCTTATTTGTGCGGTCCTCACAAGATTTATGGACAAATGAAAGTACTAAAAACTTTTCTATCACTTACGCAATTTATAAAATCATATATGTATAAATTTACCCTTACTTATTTTGGGTTAGTACATGCTAAGTTATACCTTCAAGATGATTAAAAATCGCTCCTTTATTGAGTTGTTTTAAGTTAAATAATTTTGTGCAAATGGTACTCGTTATACATACTTCTAAATTTACCAAGAACTTCGTTCCATTTATGTTGTCGCATCAAACGTTTAAAGGTTTTTCAAAACTTCCTCGGTTGATTTTATTAAAGGTTTCCGTATTAGACTACACCATGTAGGGATCACACTTCTTCTCTCCCTCCGTTAGGGATGAAGCTTACTATTAAAATCCTTGTTAAAAATGCTTGAGCCACTTTGGGTGGCAGATTTATAAAAAAAAAATTTGTTAGGAAGTCTTTGTACTCGAAAAATGTTCCTTTTAAGGTTAAACATGGCAAAATCGCGGGCAGATAAATCAGTTTTCTGAGGTACACTCAATGGTCACCCCATTGTAGGAAGGGCACTAGGTGGGTTTCTATTCTCAATATTTCACGGCTAATCGCAACATCCTCGTAAAAATCATCTCTATGAATTAGTAGGTTGAGGTACAAGGAATCGTTTTGAGATTCTTTTCACTTAGAGTAAACCGTTCTTTACGACCAAGGGTCCACGTATCTTCTTGTCCGCGCATCTCCTTAAGTATAAGGATAAATTCAGAACAAACCGCTCGAAGAGTTCACCCTGGTTCAAAGATCACACCTTTCGTGCGATTCTCTTTCAGAAATGTAAAGTAACATGCTTTAGGAATCTATGAATCTTGTTATCCTCTTGGAAGGGACTGCTTAAAACATCTGTAATACGGATATGGTTACTCTACACATTCCTTTCTAACCCTAACTTCAACATGTAACTGAAAGGATAAAGTTACATTATGGAACTGTTCTTTCATTCCATCTAAGGATAAGTTCACCTGCAGTATGGTAAACTGGGTGATATCCTTCATTGTTCGTTCAGACCGTCCTGAAGGCACTATAGATAATTATGGCTTGCATTGCATATAAGTCCGATTATTCACTTTCAGCAAAAGTTTCAATTCATATAGTTAAATGAAACGTTCTTAAATATTGAGTTCTTTATGCCTATGGTCTCTTTCCGAAATCAAGGGGTTAGTAAAATCCGTGGCTAACACTATCCAGACATCAAATCGCATGGTTATGATCACCATGTTTTCCATCCTACCTGTCAGCTTTGTATTGCGACATAAGCGCTCAATGTTTTAGATGGGTTTAGTAACATTCATGATGTATTTCATGCATCCAGCTTACTAAAGATGCCTGTAAGGCTAAAAACATCATCTTTTCTTTTGTGGATATATTCAGACAACATACTCTTGTTAACCAGAAATGAAATCAATTTGTTGATCTCCTAAGAGACTTAATTAATAGCATATACCTATTCTTACTTTTATACGCCAGAGTACCTTTCAAGGTAAATAGCTCACTTTTTAGCCCACGAATCTTTCAGAACTTTGATACGCTACTTCTTATTTAAATACGGTACCATTTTTTTTTTTCACCCCTCAAATTTCGGGACGAAATTTCCATTAACAGGTGGGTAATGTAACGACCCGGCTTTTTCGACTTGCTTTTGTGCCTTGTGTTTTTGCGAAACTGCGTATTTGTGCGTACTGTGTTACTTTATACTCTGGAAACTTGATTTATGTGGTTTACTTCCATTTATATGTTAAAACGTGCCTTAGAGTACGTAGGATACATAACTTGATCATTGGAAGCCTTTATAACCGTTAGTGTTATTTGACGTTTCGAATAAACCGCGAACTTGCGCGCACGTTTAACTTTTGTCATAATCGGAATATTATGACTGCGAAATATTAATTATTATTTTATAATAATAATTACCTGGGTTTTTGGATGCTTAATTACGCGTAGTAATTTAATTATGCACAATAGTTAGTCTTGTTGGACTTTCTACCTTGTTGGGCTCAAGCCCACCCTACTCTAGCTAGTGACCCAATTAATTAGCCCTTATCCATGTCATCAATCCTTGTCAAATTCCTTACTTATAAATACTAGCCCTTGTCCATGTCATCAATCCTTGTCAAATTCCTTGCTTATAAATACTAGCCCTTGTCCATGTCATCAATCCTTGTCAAATTCCTTGCTTATAAATACTAGCCCTTGTCCATGTCATCAATCCTTGTCAAATTCCTTGCTTATAAATACTAGCCATTTACCTCTCATTCAAATCACTTGCTCATTTGGTTTTCACACACACTTGTTCTTTCTTTCTTCCCTTTCTAGTATTGCTTGTAAGTCTTCTTTTTCTTCTTCTTTTCCTTTCATTTTCGTGGCCATCATCATCATATTATGGAGATAAAAGTTCCTTTTAGCTTTGATCTTGCTTATATCTTGTTGATTCAAGCATGAATCTTTCAAGAACATGGAAGATTCAAGCTTTCTAGCTTTGAATCTTCACCAACTTTGTAGATTCATCTTTCTTTTACTTTAATCTTGTTATTTTGTGATAAAGATTCAAACTTTTGTTTGTTATCTTCATATATCTTAAAGATCCAAGCTTTATGCTTCAAGATCTTCAAGAACACTAAAGGTTTAAGCTTTCTAGCTTTGTGACCTTATAAATTGTGTGAAAGGGATCCAAGCTCTCTAGCTTAGGGTTCCATCACCTCTTTTGACTTGGATCATGTTCATACTTATTTGATTGATGTAAAGTTTGTAACTTTGTTTGTAAATAGGACTTGTAATTGTGTTAAGACTAAGGATATGATGTAACCTTGGTTCATCATCCATCTAAGACTCTTAAATGAGTTGTGTTACCACTTGGTCTTAACATATTATGTATTGATGGTAGAATCTTGGTCAAAAGTGATGCTAAACCATCAACGAGTTGTACACTTGAAGCTACAAGCATCAAGGATGAGAACCGTGATGAGCATCAAGCACCAAGAACCTCACCGGAGCACTTGTACACTGATTTTCGTATCTGATCAGACCACCTGGGCTACTGGAAAGTTTATTTTCAGTTAGTTCGGTTCGAGTAGATGATTTTCCGTTTATGCCTCGTCTTAATCCGAGTTACGGTTTAGGATTTATGGCCCTCCGAGAGTCACTACACCCTATTAACGTTGTGCTGAAATTTCTGACCTACTCGCACTTAAACCATCGCCACGGTCAAAGGAAGACGAGTTAGGTTCTGAAAATTGGTCAGCGGTTAGGGGACTCACATACGGAGCCATAGCCACTGACTATGCATCTTTTCGATTTACGTAGAGGTCGCAGCAGCTAACCGAAGTCAGCCTATTGTTTCGATCTCTATTCTTGTCAAACTTACTTAGCTTTTATGATGATGAATGATGATGATGATGACACTTAAACTTATTTTATGCACTATTAGAATTTATAAAAACAACCTACTGACCTAGTAACCCTTGATTTAGGTTGACGACCTTTCGGACCGACTTACTACTTGCGTACTTTCATTACCGACTTTACCGCTTTTATCACTGTGAGTTATAGCATTCCCTTTTTACTTTAACTTATTTTGGGAACTGAGAATACATGTGGATTTTATGTTTTACATACTAGGCACGAGTACTTAAACTTATATATGTGTGGGTTATACAACGGCATAAACATTCCCTTTAGCTCGGTAACGTTTAATCATTGGTTTTTGAACCATGAACGCGAATCTTAGATATGGATCCATAGGGTTTGACATCCCCACTCGGGCTAGTCGCGCTAGCATTTAACGAGTGTTTAATATTTCGTAGACATACGCACTTGCCAAGTGTACTTTCAGGGGGTATAAACGTTAAGTTAGTTACCGAGTGCCCACGGTTATACATATACTTTATCATACTGATTTGAATTACTGATTTGAAACGCTTGTTTGAAGCACTGAAATCTCGTGGCCTACATTACATTACCGAATGCAAACAAACTATAGCTCACCAACATTCGTGTTGACTTTTTAAGCATGTATTTCTCAGGTATTTAGACATTGTTGCTTCTGCTGTTAGCCTTGCTGTTCTAGTCTCGGTGTATAGACTTGCTGTTACAGACTTGCTGTGTTAGACTTCCGCTTCATTACTTAGAGATGTCTCAAGCATGAAACTTTTACTTTGCATTCCCAACTTATGTTATTTTCAAAACAATAGCTTTGTAATGACCTTAGTATCATGTACTCATGTTAATGTTTCCTATTCATCTTTTGTAAAACGTTATCTGTTTATGAATGCAAAACTCGTTTTCAAACAGCATATAGTGTTTGACCATGTAATGATCCTGTTGTTGATGTACCGTATACGATGATTTTGTACGGGGCGTCACAAAAACCTTCCCATCTTCTGATGTTGGTTTTTCAGAATTCGTTGATACCATATTAACATTTTCATTCCGAGGATTTACTTCAGTATTACTCGGTAGCTTTCCCTGTTCCCTCTCACTCATCATGCTAGCAAGAGTACCTACGTGTTTTTCTAGATTCAAAATGGAAGCTTGTTGAGTTCTTAATGACTGATCAAACCTCTCATTTGTTTCAGTTTGAGATGTAATAAATTGTGTTTGAGATTCCATTAGCTTTGCCATCATTTCTTCCAGATTTGGCTTTTTCTCTTCGGTTTGTTGTGGTGGTTTATACAAGCTAGGTCTTTGTTGATTGAAAGTGTTGTTTTGAGTTGGTTGGTTATTCAGACCTTGTTGGTTGTACAAGTTGTTGTTGGGTCCATTTGGATTTTAAAGAATGTTTTGATTTCGATTAAAATTTGGCCTTGGCTGTTGATAATTATTTTGATAATTATTTTCCGGCCTTTGGTTCATGTAGGAAACATTCTCACATTGTTCCATAGTTTGCTCAATGTGACAATCTTTCATTAAGTGTGGTCCACCGCATTGCTCACAACTGATTCGTATTACGTGAATATCTTTATTTATCTTTTCCATTCGTCTTTCGAAAGCATCTATTTTTGCGGAAACGGAATCAAAGTCATGGCTAGAATCGGCTCTAGCTACTTTAGATGATCTAACGATGTCTTTTTCTTGATGCCACTCATGTGAGTGGGAGGCGGTGTTATCAATAATTTTGTAAGCTTCAGTTGCGGTTTTCTTCATAATGGAACCACCAGCTGCTATGTTGATGTCTTTTCTTGTAGTGATATCGCATCCTTGGTAGAATATTTGTACTATTTGATAAGTGTCTAAACCGTGTTGAGGACATCCTCTCAACAACTTTTCGAATCTTGTCCACGCCTCATATAATGTTTCATTTGACTTTTGTGTGAACGTAACAATTTCTCCTTGAAGTCTCACGGCTTTAGATGCCGGAAAGAATTGTTTAAGAAAATTTTCAACTAAGACATCCCATGTGTCAATCGCCCCTTCAGGTAACGATTCTAACCAATCTTTGGCTTCTCCCTTTAAAGTCCAGGGAAATAATATGAGATAGATCTGTTCATCCTCAACTTCTCTGATTTTAAATAGAGTACAGATCCTATTATAGGTACGCAGATGTTTGTTTGGATCTTCTTTTGATGTGCCACTATATTGGCATTGATTAGTTACCATGTGTAGGATTTGTCCTTTGATTTCATAATCTGGCGCATCAATGTCTGGCTTAATAATGGCGTGACCTTGGCCAGTGCGTGTGGCTCTCATTCGATCTTCCAAACTTAGAGGTTCTGTTACTTCCATAATTGAAATTGTTGAATACGAATCACTAGAGGATTCTGATTTAATGGTTTCTTCCTCGACAATCTCTGGATGTGTAATTTGTGGTTCCGGAGGAATGATTAGTGGTTCAGGATCTCGGAATTATCCTTGAATATCCTCCGGATTCTCGATAGTGAAATCGGGTTCAAAAAATGGATTATCAGGATTTTGAGTTGGAGTACTTGGTCGACTAGATGATGATTCTAAAGAAAAATCAACGGCGACAATGTTGGCTAGATGTCTTGATCGAGTTACAGGTGGTGAACGTATGAAAGGTGGTGAACATTTTGATCGGTGCATTCACAGAATATCCTATTAGTTATAAAAATAAAAATTATATAAGCTATCAAATTAATAGACTTTTTTGATTTTGCCCACGTTTCGAATAGCCAAAAGATGCAGCAGGTAGCCAGGACCCTTTAAATCGGAAGCCCACAACTCGCCACTAACAAATCCAACTATTACTACGAACCAGAAAATTTTGGATGTCTATCAATTTAACCACTTAAAATAATTTTTCATCGAAATTTAAAGAAGATAAAGAAAATTCTATGTCCTAAAAACTAGAGCGTCGAGAAATAAGAAAGAAAAAGAGCGCGTTAAAAAACGTCGAAAAATAAAAGGTCGAAAAATAATCGTCGAAAAAAAAATTGCAGCGTCGAAACTTAAAAGTCTAAAAACTAAAAATTAAAACTTACGTCTAAAGGTATTAAAACTTAAAGGAATTCTATATCCAAAATGGCAATAACTTAAAAGGCACAAAAATCTATAAAATATTAAAGCGATAAGCGACGTCGTAAAATTCTGAAGCGTCTAAATCTTAGTCTAAAGAAAAAGCACTTAAGGGATTTTACGGCAAAGCCTAAAAATTTAGAAATAAAAATAACTACGCCAAATTACTAGTCTTAAAACTAATTACGAATGATAAAAATACAAATTACGATTAAACGATTAAAAAGATACGAAATATAGAAAATAGAACTTAAAGTTATAAAAATACAATTTTTATAAAAATATTATTTTTATATTATTTTTTTTTAAAGTATTAATTTTATAAATAATAAAACTAATTGAAACTTAAAAATACAAAAAAAATAAAATAAACTAAAACTTAATTATTAAATAACTATACCCTAATTAGGGTTTAATAATAATAATAATAATTAATAATACTCCGTAATTAATGATGTACTATGATCAGACCAGGCGTGTCAGGTTACCTCATGCGATCGCATGAGGATTCTTTGTTAATTCCATGTGGTCGCATGACCCTCGGATCCAGTTCAGATGTTGGGCTGCTATAGTGTAGTGGCCCGATTACTTTTTTTTTTATTTTTTATTTTTTTTAATTTATTTATATAAAATAAATAAAAACTTAATTTTTAAAAACTAAAATAGAAATAAAAAAACGTTATAATTTTATATATTTTAAACAAACTCTTAAAAATATATATATTTCAATTTTTTTATATATTTTTGTATTTTTAATATTTAAAACGTATTTTTACAAAAAGAAATTAAAACTTAATAAAAAAAATTTATATAGCGTTTCGCTTTCGGCGTTGTTGAAGCTCCCCTGCAGCGGTGCCAAAAACTTGATGTGTGCAGCAGCGTATACGAAATAGTTATTTTTTTATTTCGAAATACGGCGAAATACGATACAATTTTACACAAGTTATTTATTTATTTATAGAGTGGATATACCTAAATCTTGCTACAACACTATAGGCAGTGTACCTAATCGTACAGTAGTGTAGTTTTTAGTAAGTCCGGTTCGTTCCACAGGGAGCTAGATGAGTTTAACGCCATATTTTAAAAACTATATTTGTATAAAATATATATAATTATATATAGTAATATTATTATAAAAGGGTCTTTTTACCGTTTAATGACCGGTTTGTCGATTTTAAATAAAGCGTAAAGATAAATGACGATAATATAAATGACAGAATTTAAATTACGATAAATTAAATTGCAGTAATTAAAATGACAGTAAATAAAGGTACGATGAAATATGAAATAAAAGTATTATGCTTATTTAAATTTCCGTAATCATGATGTTTGACGTTTTAATTTTAATTAATTGTTACCCAGGTTAATTGTCCTTTGTCCTGGTTTATTTGATACATATCTGGTTTTTGTCCATAATAGTCCATCGGTCATAATTATAAAATGCTCATCAAATTAACCTTATTCCCGAAGTCAAATATTTCAACTAATTAGGGATTCGAACTGTAACAAGGTTTTAATACTTTGTTTAATGATTACACCAGGTTATCGACTACGTGTAATCCAAGGTTTTATTACTTTGTTAACAATTACACCAATTATCCTTGTATGTAATCCACCCCTGTTTTAATGAGATATGAATATTAATTTACCCACTTGATCAGAATGAATAATCAATTACCCAACCCGAATAATTAAATAAATGATCGTAAAAGATGTCGTATAAACGTCACTAAATAGAACATACATAATCATTTTAATAATTATTAGATTAACTAATTTGACGATAGGTTCGACAGATTCTAATGAGTTGTCATTCGATTAGACAATACCCCCTATCTATTAATAGTCAATAGTCCAATGTCCACAAGTATCGGTCTTTTGTCCAAACCTTAATTATGGTACAAAATCTAATAACCCCGTCTTAATATTTAGTCTAACATCACGATTACTTTGGCTCAAATAAGCATAATAATAACTTAGTTACGAGACATTAATTTAAAAAGGAAGAACATTGCTTACAGTGGTGATTAATCGCGTAGCGTTACACGGACAGAGTTCCGACTTACAAAACCTTAAAACATTTCTTATAATAACCCAATTATTATTAAACTTAAATTAAACTTTAAATTATATATATATATATATATATATATATATATATATATATATATATATATATATATATATATATATATATATATATATATATATATATATATATGTTTTTTACAGAGAAGGAAAAGAAAAAGATGGTGTATTTTACTCGTTCAATTCGTCGCTTTTTATAGCAC
This sequence comes from Rutidosis leptorrhynchoides, assembly GCF_046630445.1. Classification (NCBI taxonomy): domain Eukaryota; kingdom Viridiplantae; phylum Streptophyta; class Magnoliopsida; order Asterales; family Asteraceae; genus Rutidosis; species Rutidosis leptorrhynchoides. Next base: position 477,025,934 of record NC_092334.1, on the reverse strand, counting down.
TTGGCCAGATTCTGATGCCCATGCGATCGCATGGATTTTGTGCCTTCTGGCCATGCGATCGCATGGCCGCCTGGGACAGCTCACATATTTTTGTTTTCTTATTTGCCGACGTTTTATTATATAATATAATATATATAATTGTAAGAATTATTTATATATTATATTATATTTATGTGCATAGTTGACTTGTAATTTTAGCTCCTTTGCGTCGCGCGTTGAGAGTTGACTCTGGTCCCAGTTCCGAATTTTCGAACGTCCTTGCGTACTATTTAATATCTTGTACTTTGCGTTTCGCGGCTCGTACTCTTGTAATTTTGAGACGTTTCTCATCAATAAATTGAACCTCTTGGATTATATCTTGTTCATTTGAGCTTTTTGGTCATTTGCATCTTCAAATCATCATTTTCTTCTTTTGTCTTCGCACTTATTTATTTAAACGAATATTACATAAAAATAGAACAATTTCAACTAAAAGCTTTGCATATTGGAAGGATATTGCTATGAAATATATGTTCATTTGGAGCACTATCAAAGGGGGCCTCTTCTTCCCTTCGTCAAGCGGTCCCTGCCCTCCCCCAGGAGGATTCCAAGGCTGTTCGAGCCCGGGCACTCATGGCGATGATTATGCTTATCCTGGATGGTTTTGACCGGGAGGAGCAGGTGACGGATCTAGAGCGCCAGCTGACTACTGCTCGTGGTGAGTTGTCCCAGGCTCCCATGGCCCGGGAAGCTGTTAAAATCTTGGAGACTCAGCTGAGGGTCGCTAAGGAGGAGCTTAGTCGGGTAACTGTGGAGAAGGAAAAGGAGGCTGCTGCCAAGGAGGCTGTCCTAGAAGAGTGCAGGCGATTGCGGGGTGGTCTTCCATCTATTTTGAGGAAAGTTATCAATTCCTCCACCGTGAAGTCACCTTTTAAGGTTTATTTGGATAGCATCGGGTCAGCCAGTTTTACCCAAGCCATTAGATTGATGCAGAGGCACCATATTGGTGGGGTTCTCCCTTTGCATCCGGATATCACCGGGAAGGTGAATCCGGCTACTGTGCAGGAGGTCCAGGCTGCTGAAAGAGCCTTGGCGGAGATTTGCTTTGGTAGTTTTGAAGATCTCTGGGCTGACGATGGTACAACCGTGCAGCAGCTCTTGGATTTTAGTTTTTAACTTGTTGTACTGCACATTGTTGCATATTTTTTGGAGAAACTTGTAATGAACCACATGTAATTAATGAAAATTTTAATTTCAAGTATTTTGTGCCGAATTTTCTTCAGTTGAACTAGTTCATATCTTCGTATGTATGCCTAGAATACATTTGTGGTAGTTTTGGCGTGTACACCGTGCAGTCGCGCGTGTTTATGCCATATACTCATTGGTCGTTTATCAGTATAAACTTGTACCGACGAGGGCTAGACAATCACATCTTAAGGGGGTACAGAATAACTAGCGTGGGACTTACGTGGATGCCGAAATCCGTTTGCCGCTAACTGGTTATTAACACATGAACATCGTTTGTAAATGACATAATGAACTGGTTATTGTAAATGGTAAAATGCTTTTATTCATTCCTGAAAATGAAAAACATACATAGATTCTTTATTGAAAAAGAAAGGCATAAACATCAAGATAGCCGTAAGTTGAAGTGATCAGTTTCAATCATGGTATTCATCAAAATTTTAGTGTAGCATCTAGCCACTTTTGTTTCCCTTAACCGGTGTTCCATCTTGGTTGGAGCTTTCACAACTTTCTGGCCTCGAACGTTTAGGTTCCGGATTAAGGTTTTTAGGTGTTCCTTGGTTGTAAAGTTGTTCTTCCCATTCCGGCTGATAGCGCCAGCCGGCACTCCCGTTTCCAGTCTTGTAACAGTTAGTTGGGCTCTTTTTGTTGGAGTATGATGCTGGAGGGAAGTAACTTAGCCGTTTTAGTACTGACACACGTTTCTCTTCCAAGATGTGTGGGGTCTTTCTTGCTGTGGTGCTTTGTGTAACTTGAGTATTTCCTCTTACCGGGAAAGGCAGTCGGGTGGATTCGACTGTAGCCACACCTTTCTGGGTTGGAAATTTAAGCAAGTCGTGAGCGGTGGAGGTTATGGCGTTAAACTTTCTGAAGAAGTTTCTCCCCAAGATCACATTTGTAGCAGTCACAGATTTGACCACATAAAAGTTAATGACCTCACTACGGAGGTAGGGCTGTGTGCCTACCATCACCGTTGCCTTGAGTTTTCCTATGGGTTCTTCAGTAGAGCCCGTAAATCCAGAGATGATGGCGTTGGAGTGTCTCATTTTTCTACCGACACATTTTGGGAGTTGGGAAAGGCAATGGGCATACAAGACATCAACCTCACTCCCGGTGTCAGTGTACATTTCTTGGACACGAAAGCCGTCTAGCAAGCCGTCAATCACCACATGTTCTTCCCGAGCGTATCGTGCCGGTCGCCTTGGGAACGTGATTGCGGCATCTCTCCAGGGGTCGATCTCATCTTTTTCAATACTGATCATGTTAATTACAACTTTATCTTTTGTCTTCTCACGCTTCTTGCCGTCTTCCTTCTGCCAACTGAATGTTTTGTTGGGATCGGCCTTTTTGAACTTCCATCCTGACAACAAGTGATTGAGTTCACCTGCCTTGATTTTGGCTATGATTTCGCATATTAGTGCTCTGCATTCATCAGTGTCGTGGTCGTTGTCTTCGTGGAACTCACAATACTTGTCTGACTTTTGACCGTCACATTTTTCCAGTGGTGTCGGAGGGGTAAACTTTGCCTTTACGGGTTCTGTTAACAGTATTTCCCTTGGAGTTTTAGATAGGCTGTCGATTAGGGACCCCTTATTATATGGTCTTCGGCTGCTCTTATCATGCCTATGGTTGTCATGGCTTTTTCCGTGACTGTTGTGGCCTTTATGATGGCTTTCGTTGCGCCTGCTGCTGTCGTGACGGTGCCTGCTGTCGCTTCTTCTTTCCTCTTCCCTTTTCTTTTCATCCCGGTGATACCCGGCTTGTCTTTCCCTTCCAGAGTGTTGGTACTGCCTTGCTACCGTCACTGCGTCTGCAAATGTACTCGGGATGTTCCACCGGAGTTCAGAGACGAGCGACGGGTGTGCATCTTTGTCTAGGCATGTTATGAATTTAGAAATCTATTGTGTTTTCGGGAGTCCTGGTATTTTTTGACACTCCAGCATATACCTTGTGATGAAGCTTTCGATTTTCTTTCCCCGGTACATTGGGATTTTGTGAGCATACAGTTGTGTATACGTGTGTCGGTGGAGGTTCTGATATTGCATGAGAAACTTTTCCCGCAAGTCTGCAAAGTATGTGATTCCATTTGGTGGTAACTTAGCGAACCATTTCCTGGCAGCCGACTGTAGGACAGTCCGAAAGAGGTGGCACACTACCTCGTCACTCGAATGTTGGGATTTCATGGCGCCCTCAAAGATTTGTAGGAAATCATCCGGGTCAGTGGTGCCATTATACACCCCCAAAGTGACCGGTATGACGATGTTTGCAGGGAGTGTACAGATGGCGATCTGTTCGCAGAGTTTTTGGCTAGTTGCCAACATCTCAACCGGTCGCTTTGCTTTGTTACCGGTGATTAGGGTGAACAGATTCTCAAGTGGAGTTCCCTGGACGGCGGGTTGTGACAAAGAGTGTTTGTACGCCTGCGGCGCAGCCTGCACGAGAAGCTCAGTCAGCCATGCGTTTGCGGCAGCCTTGGTGACACCTTCGCTTCCCTCACCGATGTTTAACAGTGGGCTGGTTTTCAGAACGTCTAGAGTTTGCGATTGCTGCTTCTCTGGTAGGCCGTTATCGTTCAACACGGCTTTTAGCTTTTCGATTACTAGTTTCTCGACGTTGTCTGAGATCATTTTAGTGATCATGTCGGTGTCGTTGTGAGACGATCTGATGCCGCTCGAACCGCCGGTTTTGAGACCAAGGGTGCCGAGTTTCAACCTATCTCCACCGGGTGGTGACCCCTCGTGTGTGTCTTCATCATCGTCGGAGACAATCATCTCGTCTCCTGAAGCGTCACCGGAGTGGATGTGAGTGATTGATTGCTTTGGAGGTTGAGGTGGCTCCATCGTTGGTGAGCTACCTTTGTTCAAAGGTGGTTCGACGTTGTCGCTCGCACCCTTCTTATTTTTCGTTTCGCTATTTGGTTTCATTGTGTTGTTCGTACCTTTAGGTGGCGCCATTTGATCAAACCAAAATCGTCTAGTGTGGGATAGATTTCGGGTTTGAGTGCTTGATTTGAGAAAAAGAGTAAGTCGAATGTTTTAACTCCAATAATTGTGCAAATAGAAAGGACCCGTCCTAATCCATCCGGATGAAGTCCATATTGATTATAAACAATTCACAACAGTTGATTACATCGCTAGGTACTTGACCTCTATATGATACATTTTACAAACATTGCATTCGTTTTTGAAAAGACAATCTTTCATTACATCGAAGGTTGACGGCAGGCATACCATTTCATAATATATCTAACTATAAATAACTTAATAATAATCTTGATGAACGCAACGACTCGAATTCAACGTCTTTTGAAATATGTCATGAATGACTCCAATTAATATCTCTAAGATGAGTAAAAACACAGCGGAAGATTTCTTTCATACCTGAGAATAAACATGCTTTAAAGTGTCAACCAAAAGGTTGGTGAGTTCATTAGTTTAACATAAATAATCATTTCATAAATTTTAATAGACCACAAGATTTCATTTTCAGTTCTCATAAATACGTCCCATGCATAGAGACAAAAATATCATTCATATGGATTGAACACCTGGTAATCGACATTCACAATATACATATAAGAATATCCCCATCATTTCGGGATCCTCCTTCGGACATGATATAAATTTCGAAGTACTAAAGCATCCGGTATTTTGGATGGGGCTTGTTGGTCCCGATAGATCTATCTTTAGGATTCGCGTCAATTAGGGTGTCTGTTCCCTAATTCTTAGATTACCAGACTTAATAAAAAGGGGCATATTCGATTTCGATCATTCAACCATATAATGTAGTTTCGATTACTCGTGTCTATTTCGTAAAACATTTATAAAAGCGCATGCATTCTCAGTCCCAAAAATATATATTGCAAAAGCATTTAAAAGGGGAGTAATGAAACTCACCTAATGTATTTTGTAGTAAAAATACATATGACTACATTGAACATTGCAGGGTTGGCCTCGGATTCACGAACCTATAACATCTGTATATTTATTAATATACATAATTATAATTAAGCACATATATATATATAAATGTATTAATTATATTATTTTTATGTTAATAATATATATATGTTTTATATGTTCATTTTGTATATAAAGATATTAAAGTTTGTTATATTATATGTTTTAAATATGCATATTTATGTATATATTTAGTTTGTTTAACAAAACAGTAGTTTTATTATACTAAGTTAATATTAGGAAGAAAAAAAATGAAAATAACATTAATAATACACATATGTTAATAATAACCCTATTAGTGATAGTAACAATGATATTAATAATAGTACTTGTGAAAATATTAATTTTATTATTAATGACAGTTATAATAATGATTTTAGTAATTTACATAATGATACACATGTTAATAAAAAAATTTATACTTATGTTAATATTATCAGTTCGATTATTTATAAGAAGATACTAATACTAATATTTACAAAAATGATAATAATTTGTATTATAAACCTATCAATAATAATAATGTTATAGTTTTGAACTTGATAATAATATCCTAATTAATACTTATATAATAATCATAATCGTAATGATAACAATTTTAATAATAATAATAATAATAACAATAATAATTTCTAATAACAATAATAATCATAATAATAATAACATTAATAATATATACCTTAAAGTAACAAGCTTTTTAAAAAAAAAGCTCGAACCAGGACTCGAACCCGAGACCTCTCGCTAAACTGCATCAACACTTAACCATCTAGGCTACCGCCTCTTTTCTGTTTTAAAGAGACCTTTATATTTATTTAACCGTTTCTTTTCTGTTTTGTTTTCTTTTTCCCTACATCTTCACCATCTTCTTCATTCCATGGCACAATCATGATCATCTTACACATACCCAGCATCACCATTAACATCAACATGTTAACAGATCATCATCGTCAATATCACAATATCATTCATCATCATCATAATCATTTTTATCATGATCATCGTATATCTTTTTCATCATCTCATGTCCACAAAAAATAAGGATAAAGAACACGGCATATTTTAAATTCAAATGCCGTCCACTTGTTGGTTTAATGTCGAACAAAAAAAAAATAGGAAACAAGGAAAGAATCATTTGTAAACACATCATCATTCTTTATCAAGTGGGGTTGTTTGGTTGAAAGTGTCGGCTAAATCAAATGAAAAGAAGCGCACCCATAAGCATATTGTTTGTTTATTAGGAAGTGGTTTAATAAAGGGGCACCAGCTGTAAAGGAAAGAAAAAAAAACACTCTTGCTGCAATATTTGAGGTATATAAATGATGATTGTTTCAATCTAAAATTACCTAATTCGACTAGATGCTTTCCCAGTTTCATTTATATTTTCTACGTTCAACAATCATAAAAAAAAATACGTAATGTAGCAACATCAGCAGAAGTCGAGTAATATTGCAGGTTGTTTATCGTTGGGTTTCTTTGTTGGTTTTAGCAGCAGAGAACAGGAATGGTCTAGCTCAGCAGGGGACGTAATTATAGTGCAAAGGTGATTGTATGATGTAAATGTGACTAAGTGGGTGGTTTATAGGTTTGAAGATTAAAAGTGGTTACATGAAGTAGGTATAACAGCGATGATCACTCATGTTGAGTTATGGTTTCGTGATGATTGCAATAGGATTTAAGATAAAGATGGTGAGAGTGGTGGTGATTGTACGATAAAAGTGTTGGTTGTTCGGGTTAGTAATCGAAACAGATGATGGTAAGTAATCGATCAAGTGGGTTTTGATTATTTCGGTGGTGGTTGGTTTGGATTGGGTCTTGCTCGATCAGAACAGCAAGAACAGAAAGCTTGTAGTAGTAACACCAAACCGAAAGTTGGTTGGATTATTATAAGGTTGCCAAGAAGATGTTGGACCATCTTAAAATACCGTAGCATGTACTGTATGATGATGTTGCACTCGTGGTTTCACTTCAGGCATTGGATCAGTGCATCAAATATTCGATTATCCCACGATGTTGAACGATATTAATATAAACAATCGAGCAGTTTGTGATGATTGGAGGTGTTGATGAGTTTCATTATTGAAGGTGATATAAGGTGGTGGTGGTTGGGATTATCGAATAACTCTGCCTATATCATAAAGTAATCGATTGTACAATGAATTGAGGTCGACATGTAAATAATAGATAGTACATAAATATATAAAATAAGAACAAGTAGTTAACATAATTTGGATTTACTCATTTGGTGATAATATAATTCGTACTAGTTTGAAACAGATTCCCAATCAATTACAGATTAAAGTTGATTTGAAACTGAATGTCGAAATCTACTGTATCAAGATTTATATATATATATATTATTTATATTTTTGTTATTCTGTATTATAAATTAATAATATAAATGTATTAATATAATCTATTAATATTATAAATTTTAATATGGATACTAATAATAGTAATAATCACATTAATACTAATATCAAAATAATGTTGTTAGTAATGATAATAATAAAAAATTTATATAATAATGATAATTATATTATTATTAATGGTAATAACAATAATAATTTTTAATGATAAAGGTAATCATAATATCTAATAATAATACTAGTGATAATTAAGATATAACAAGTTGTTTGTATCCCATTTTATGTTAGAAACAATATTGTTAATAATACTGATATTAATGCAAATATTAATACATAATGATAATAATGAATGTAATAATAACATAATAACTATATTGAAATTTGTAATTAAATTCAATATTTGAATATTACCTATTATTAATTATGTATCATTTGATAATTATATCTATATACAATAACATATAATATTTATACTTCTTATATATAATTCAATATATATATATATATATATATATATATATATATATATATATATATATATATATATATATATATATATATATATATATCATAGTAATTATTTATAGAATCCATATACATTTATATATAGCTTTATTTTAATAATCCTATAATATATTACATACTAACTCTTATTAAATATTTACGTTTTATAAATAATACAATATTATAGTAATCATTTAAATTCATTTTAAATTACACTTAATTATTGTATATCTTATCTTACATATTTAATTCTAATGTTTAAATCATATTTTATATTTACAAGTTATTTATATACTTATATTTATATATATATATATATATATATATATATATATATATATATATATATATATATATATATACGTATTTATTTACAAACAAATGTTCGTGAATCGTCGGGCACAGTCCAGGGTAATTTATTATATGAACATAGTTCCAACATTTTCGAGACTCACTATTACAGACTTTGATTATCGTGTCGAAACCATATAAAGATTAAAGTTTAAATTTGGTCAGAAATTCCCGGGTCATCACAGTACCTACCCGTTAAAGAAATTTCATCCCGAAATTTGAGTGAGGTGGTCATGGATAACAATAAAAACGTTTTCATGACGAATATGAGGTGATAAATTGAGTTTTATCATAATTGAGTAATATGGATAAAAATAATTCGATTGCACGAAGCGTACGAGTGAAGCTATCACAAAAGAGTGGAATGAGAAATAAAGATTTGCCTTAGCTTTTGATGTAGTCAAGTTGAATTTAGAAAATAAGGTTCGTCTTAACTTTTGACGTCGTCTTGGTTGAATTCCGGAATTCAAGGGATTTTAAGAAAATTTTCGAAATCTAAAAGATTTGATTCTTCGGCGAATAAGGTAATTAAGATCTCTATAATTAAATGCGGTGATCTGTCTCGATTACTCTGTCTGATATTTCCATTATAAATTTACCTTTTTCGTTCCATTAGTTTTCCACCACTTCTATACCTTCTTTCTCAGTTCATATATCCAAAAGATTATAATAATGCTTAATCCGGTTCTAATCCTTGTTCTTATTCTGACTATCGCAATGATCGTCCTTCTTTTCCTACTCCCACCGGAAGAATCTGTTTATTTCTACTATGCTCTAGGTATTATTGTATTTATAATCCTCCCGTGTCTTTATATTGCCATACGTACAGATATCCACGGTTTGTAATTTTGGTGTTGTCATTGGGCTTTATATTTCCTCTTATATTTTGGATCTCTTTGCATTGTTATTATCCTCTCGACCTCTAGTAAAGCGAGCAACGGTCCAGAATTCATAGATATAAATTTCGGAATGATCATAGTTAATGTTTTAAGAAGGAAATTGTAATGGTACTATCTTAACTTGTCAAGTTACCAGAATATCACGGAAAAGATAGAACTATCAAGAAAAATATTTTCTTGATATGTTTATATATCAGATAAGATGTAAGAGTCATGTAACATGGCACATGATGACCTTATAATCTATGAATCATCATGTCCCATTTAGAAACTCAGCATGACTTACTGTAATATAATCACGTTGATCAAGTGTCATTATATTATACTAACTCATGCATCAGTTCTCAACACTACTTCAAAACATTCGTATTTTAAACTCGAAAGTTTACAAAATATAGAAACTAACAGTTTCTATATGATGTAACACTGATAGCACGAAGAGAGTAATGATTTCAGATATGATTAGTTATGAAAATATCTTTAGAAATATGGAGGATACTTATAATGAAAGATACAATAATATCTCAGAATATCTAAGATCAGAGGATGATAGAAACTATTGTCTACAAGGGTTTAGAGTAAGGAGCAAATTATTCACTATAGACTTTAGCAGTCATTGAATCATTTGGATTCTTTAAAGTCAAACTTATTCTTTGTGATTTGTCCACGGCTTTCTTCATAGTTTCGCATAATCTGCTTTTCGGTACCATATTTTCTATTGAATGTTTCCAATATAATGATACACAGGAAGCACGAAGAGGTATATAATTTCAAACGAGAATATTTATGAAAATATCCTCAGAAATATCGAAGATATTGATGATGATATTTTTGAATTTCTAAGTTCGATGGTTGATGGAGAAAGATTTTTCTGCAAGATTTTAACATGACTTCGGAGCAAGATATTCTTTGAAGGTTTCATCAGATCCAGAATTACCTGGATTCTTTGAATATAGGGTAGGGTCCTTGTATTTGTCCTTGGTCTCCTTCATGGTTAACTCTATCCATTTTCCAGTTCCAACGTTTCTGAGCTTTTCCAACATATTATTCTTTATCATCAAACTTCCAACGACTAAGGTCGTTTACGGTTGCCTACAGTTTCTGCTGCTTCATTCAGCTTTTTCAAAGTTCAATGTATTGATTCATAAGCTGGGTGCCTTTTCAAAATTTCAGAATGAAAGATCATAATTCTCAGAGATAAATGTTATATAGATTCATATAACTGTTGTTGTGGAAACGTTGCGAGACTCACAATATAGATTTGCTGATTTCCGGTAATTGGTATGGAAATTCTTGTTACAAGATGCGGATGAGTATATGATAGGGTTTCAATGAATATAATGATTTTCAAAAAATCAAAGATCAACGGAGTTGTTGGTACATCTTCTGATAATGTCATGGAATATAAAAGGTTCCTCAATAACAATAGAAGAGTACACATATATATCAAGGTTATAATAAGGTTGTTTTGAACGAAAATTTGAAGTTGACTTGTTGGAGCTGTGACAAAATTGGCTAATTTGAAGAGAGATTGTAAAGTTACTTTCGGTAATAATAATGCCAAGGAGTTAGCACAGATACGGGTTAAATGTTTACTCAGGTTCCAAGTGTTTTCAGGTGCATAACTATATGCGTCAATCTTTTCTTTTGTTGATGAAGTGCGGTTGGTTCATCTTCTTGATTGAGGTGTTTTCAAGAATCATGAAAGGTTTGAACGCAGATTGTAATCGTCAAGATACAAATGAGGTTTAAAATGAAATCAAGTGGCAAACTTGAAGAATTGTTTAGTTTCATATGTTATAATCAATATTTTAATTCATTTTTAATTGTCCAATCTTGGTAGTCCACAGTTTGCAGTTCACAGCTACTAACTCAATAATTCATATATAGTTTATAATATTCGAATTAATTAATACGTATCGTGACCCGTGTACATGTCTCAGACTCGATCACAACTCAAAGTATATATATTATTATAGAATCAACCTCAACCCTGTATAGAGAACTCGATCATTACTGCATATAGAGTGTCTATGGTGATTCCAAATAATATATATAGATGCGTCGATATGATATGTCAAAACCTTGTATACGTGTCCCGATATTTAAAGTGCGTAAAATAAATAACAGAAATTAAATGACGATAAATTAAATTGCGATAATTAAATTGCGATAAATAAAATGTAATCAGTTAGCTAGGAACAGTTAGCTAGGAACAGTTAGCTAGGAACAGTTAGCGTGGATTCTTAACAAAATTTCTCATAATTAATTTGTTTGTTTCTAACAAATTTTATTTTGTCCATTGTTTTCTTCATTATGCCACTTGTTGGATTCTGATAGGTCAAAATCCAAATATGAAATTGAATGAAAGTGGTTATTCTGTGGTGAACGGATTTGTATATCAGTGGATGTAAGTAGGATAGTAAATGGATGTTGAATTAGATTCGAAGAATGTACAGTATAATCTATTAAAGTGAAATCTAAATATTCCTCGGGTATTACCTACCCGTTAAAATATTTTTACCATTAACAGTTTATACGAAAGAATTTTTAATTACAAACTTTATGAAAATATACTTACAGATATATTTTCTTCAGATGTAATCATAGATTTAATGAGTTAATATAATATTAATCTCATTTGATTTACCGTTAGAACTAGCATATATATAATCTCTAAAACATTGAAGATTACATAATCGTCATGTCGAACAAAGATAAATGATGTAGATCGCAGATTGATGATTATGCTCGAGGTACATAATTAGATGTTGAGGTGTATGATGTGAACTTGAGTTGTTGGTGGTACTGGAATTGATGTTGGTGCTGGTGATGTTGCTGAAGCTGGTACGTTTTGCACCATATTCTCCAAATTTATTACTAGAGCGCGAAGTTCATTGACTTCTTGTATTACTCCGGGATGATTGTCGGTCAGAACGAGCGGATGAATAAGGTTTAGAATCTGAGTTATGATATAATCGTGGCGAGATATTCGAGAAATGAGGGTGAAAATGGTGTTACAAACAGGTTCGCCGGTAAGTGCTTCAGGTTCTTCGCCAAAAGGTGAATTCAGTTAGTGGAAGGGATCGCCTTCTGCGCGTCTCCATTGATTAAGTTGACTACGAATCCATCAGATGAATTGGAGATGGATGATTGGTTGATTCATTCTGCTGACGTTGCTTCCGGAGCTTAGGTGACTATCCATTCGGAATAACTGTCAGGATAACTATCGGAATAGCTGTCGGAATCCGAGGGACTCGAACTAGTTGAAGGATTCATCTCGTATGATCAGATGAAGGATTTTCGATAAGAAATAGATTATAGGATGTAAATTAGTATCCTGCAATACATAATTTACATATGCATATGTAATACTAAAATCTCATAAGTTACGGAGGAATCTACGGAAGCTGTCAGGTAAAGATAACAATAACAGATACGCTAAGATATGAATTAGCAGATACGCTAAGATATGAATTTTGTCTATACACTATTCATGCAGTCAATGCAATAAGATGTGTCTAGACTAAGAATAATAAGCAGGTAATTTACTAAGGATGATAAACAAATTATTCCTGACAAAAATGATAAGCAAAACTTTTGACATGCAAACACGGTCGAAGTCCAGACTCACTAATGCATCCTAACGACTTACTAGTTAGACACACTAATGCAGACCCGGTTCACTAAGACCACTGCTCTGATACCAACTGAAAGGACCCGTCCTAATCCATCCGGACAAAGTCCATATTGATTATAAACGATTCACAACAGTTGATTACATCGCGAGGTACTTGACCTCTATATGATACATTTTACAAACATTGCATTTGTTTTTGAAAAGACAATCTTTCATTACATCGAAGGTTGACGGCAGGCATACCATTTCATAATATATCTAACTATAATTAACTTAATAATAATCTTGATGTACGCAATGACTCGAATGCAACGTCTTTTAAAATATGTCATGAATGACTCCAATTAATATCTCTATGATGAGCAAAAACACAGCGGAAGATTTTTTTCATACCTGAGAATAGACATGCTTTAAAGTGTCAACCAAAAGGTTGGTGAGTTCATTAGTTTAACATAAATAATCATTTCATAAATTTTAATAGACCACAAGATTTCATTTTCAGTTCTCATAAATACGTCCCATGCATAGAGACAAAAATATCATTCATATGGATTGAACACCTGGTAATCGACATTCACAATACACATATAAGAATATCCCCATCATTCCGGGATCCTCCTTCGGACATGATATAAATTTCGAAGTACTAAAGCATCCGATATTTTGGATGGGGCTTGTTGGGCCCGATAGATCTATCTTTAGGATTCGCGTCAAATAGGGTGTCTGTTCCCTAATTCTTAGATTACCAGACTTAATAAAAAGGGGCATATTCGATTTCGATCATTCAACCATATAATGTAGTTTCGATTACTTGTGTCTATTTCGTAAAACATTTATAAAAGCGCATTCATTCTCAGTCCCAAAAATATATATTGCAAAAGCATTTAAAAGGGGAGTAATGAAACTTACCTAATGTATTTTGTAGTAAAAATACATATGACTACATTGAACAATGCAGGGTTGGCCTCGGATTCACGAACCTATAACATCTGTATATTTATTAATATACATAATTATAATTGAGCACATATATATATAAATGTATTAATCATATTATTTTTATGTTAATAATATATATATGTTTTATATGTTCATTTTGTATATAAAGATATTAAAGTTTGTTATATTATATGTTTTAAATATGCATATTTATGTATATATTAAGTTTGTTTAACAAAACAGTAGTTTTATTATACTAAGTTAATATTAGGAAAAAAAATGAAAATAACATTAATAATACACATATGTTAATAATAACCCTATTAGTGATAGTAACAATGATATTAATAATAGTACTTGTGAAAATATTAATTTTATTATTAATGACAGTTATAATAATGATTTTAGTAATTTACATAATGATACACATGTTAATAAAAAAAATTTATACTTATGTTAATATTATCAGTTCGATTATTTATAAGAAGATACTAATACTAATATTTACAAAAATGATAATAATTTGTATTATAAACCTATCAATGATAATAATGTTATAGTTTTGAACTTGATAATAATATCATAATTAATACTTATATAATAATCATAATCGTAATGATAACAATTTTAATAATAATAATAATAACAATAATAATTTCTAATAACAATAATAATCATAATAATAATAACATTAATAATATATACCTTAAAGTAACAAGCTTTTTTAAAAAAAAACGCCCGAACCAGGACTCGAACCCGAGACCTCTCGCTAAACTGCATCAACACTTAACCATCTAGGCTACCGCCTCTTTTCTGTTTTAAAGAGACCTTTATATTTATTTAACCGTTTCTTTTCTGTTTTGTTTTCTTTTTCCCTACAGCTTCACCATCTTCTTCATTCCATGGCACAATCATTATCATCTTACACATACCCAGCATCACCATTAACATCAACATGTTAACAGATCATCATCGTCAATATCACAACATCATTCATTATCATCATAATCATTTTTATCATGATCATCGTATATCTTTTTCATCATCTCATGTCCACAAAAAATAAGGATAAAGAACACGGCATATTTTAAATTCAAATGCCGTCCACTTGTTGGTTTAATGTCGAACAAAAAAAAATTAGGAAACAAGGAAAGAATCATTTGTAAACACATCATCATTCTTTATCAAGTGGGGTTGTTTGGTTGAAAGTGTCAGCTAAAACAAATGAAAAGAAGCGCACCCATAAGCATATTGTTTGTTTATTAGGAAGTGGTTTAATAAAGGGGCACCAGCTGTAAAGGAAAGAAAAAAAAAACACTCTTGCTGCAATATTTGAGGTATATAAATGATGATTGTTTCAATCTAAATTTGCCTAATTCGACTAGATGCTTTCCCAGTTTCATTTATATTTTCTACGTTCAACAATCATAAAAAAAAATACGTAATGTAGCAACATCAGCAGAAGTCGAGTAATATTGCAGGTTGTTTATCGTTGGGTTTCTTTGTTGGTTTTAGCAGCAGAGAACAGGAATGGTCTAGCTCAGCAGGGGACGTAATTATAGTGCAAAGGTGATTGTATGATGTAAATGTGACTAAGTGGGTGGTTTATATGTTTGAAGATTAAAAGTGGTTACATGAAGTAGGTATAACAGCGATGATCACTCATGTTGAGTTATGGTTTCGTGATGATTGCAATGGGATTTAAGATAAATATGGTGAGAGTGGTGGTGATTGTATGATAAAAGTGTTGGTTGTTCGGGTTAGTAATCGAAACAGATGATGGTAAGTAATCGATCAAGTGGGTTTTGATTATTTCGGTGGTGGTTGGTTTGGATTGGGTCTTGCTCGATCAGAACAGCAAGAACAGAAAGCTTGTAGTAGTAACACCAAACCGAAAGTTGGTTGGATTATTATAAGGTTGCCAAGAAGATGTTGGACCATCTTAAAATACCGTAGCATGTTCTGTATGATGATGTTGCACTCGTGGTTTCACTTCAGGCATTGGATCAGTGCATCAAATATTCGATTGTCCCACGATGTTGAACGATATTAATATAAACAATCGAGCAGTTTGTGATGATTGAAGGTGTTGATGAGTTTCATTATTGAAGGTGATATAAGGTAGTGGTGGTTGGGATTATCGAATAACTCTGCCTATATCATAAAGTAATCGATTGTACAATGAATTGAGGTCGACATGTAAATAATAGATAGTACATAAATATATAAAATAAGAACAAGTAGTTAACAGAATTTGGATTTACTCATTTGGTGATAATGTAATTCGTACTAGTTTGAAACAGATTCCCAATCAATTACAGATTAAAGTTGATTTGAAACTGAATGTCGAAATCTACTGTATCAAGATTTTTATATATATATATTATTTATATTTTTGTTATTCTGTATTATAAATTAATAATATAAATGTATTAATATAATCTATTAATATTATAAATTTTAATATGGATACTAATAATAGTAATAATCACATTAATACTAATATCAAAATAATGTTGTTAGTAATGATAATAATAAAAAATTTATATAATAATGATAATTATATTATTATTAATGGTAATAACAATAATAATTTTTAATGATAAAGGTAATCATAATATCTAATAATAATACTAGTGATAATTAAGATATAACAAGTTGTTTGTATCCCATTTTATGTTAGAAACAATATTGTTAATAATACTGATATTAATGCAAATATTAATACATAATGATAATAATGAATGTAATAATAACATAATAACTATATTGAAATTTGTAATTAAATTCAATATTTGAATATTACCTATTATTAATTATGTATCATTTGATAATTATATCTATATACAATAACATATAATATTTATACTTCTTATATATAATTCAATATATATATATATATATATATATATATATATATATATATATATCATAGTAATTATTTATAGAATCCATATACATTTATATATAGCTTTATTTTAATAATCCTATAATATATTACATACTAACTCTTATTAAATATTTACGTTTTATAAATAATACAATATTATAGTAATCATTTAAATTCATTTTAAATTACACTTAATTATTGTATATCTTATCTTACATATTTAATTCTAATGTTTAAATCATATTTTATATTTACATGTTATTTATATACTTATATATATATATATATATATATATATATATATATATATATATATATATATATATATATATATATATATACGTATTTATTTACAAACAAATGTTCGTGAATCGTCGGGCACAGTCCAGGGTAATTTATTATATGAACATAGTTCCAATATTTTCGAGACTCACTATTACAGACTTTGCTTATCGTGTCGGAACCATATAAAGATTAAAGTTTAAATTTGGTTGGAAATTCCCGGGTCATCACACAAACCCCGATTTGGAATCTGGATTCCAAGGGCGTAAAACAATCGATTGAATTAACCTTATTCGATCAGAATCGAATAAATTAATATCTCAGAGTGTGAATTGGCTCTGAACCTCCGATGATGATCGGAGTGCTGATCAGAATTGAGCTAACGGCTGGAGTAATGCTATCGCAGTTGATTTGAGCAGAGTAACATTAATGCATCCAGTGTTATTGAAATGAAAGATCTTGTTTGCATATTTATAGATGTTTAAGAGAGAATGATGACGTGGCACATGTCCCTTTCATGGTTGTAATGAACTTTGCCAATCTCAAGGGGTGACGTGGCACCTGTCTTTTTTATGGGAATAATCGAACAGATCCTAACAAACTTTCCTAGACTCGCGGGCTGATGTGGCATGCAACTTGCTTGCATGTTCGCTCCGGGATGAAGTACCTGCTCCGGGGCAGTGTACTTCATCCAGGGTGGCATGTTTGACCCGGGAGGGTGTCCGTATGTCGAGTCGGAATATCAAATCGGGAATGGTTGATGGTGCCGGTGGTATTTGGTCCTGGCTAAGGCATCACGGTACTTTCAGTCTAGCCGGGGAGGTTTTGCTTTCTGTTTATTCCAAGTGCTTCTTTGTGGTTACAATCATCATGACCGGCTGCGTGATGCTGGCTACGTGTGTGTAGTTCGGGCTAGTTTTTATGTAACATTTCCAACTAGCCTTTTGCCCGGCGTGGTAAGGTTGCTGAGATGATGTCGGATGACTGTTTTGGGAAGGAATCCTTCTCCCGGAGCGGACCGTGTCGGATAAAATCCTACCCGATTGCTATTTATTAGTGTCGTTTTTGAGACGGATCATTATGCGTATCATTACACACGTTTTAGCACATAGGGGCGCCGCTTTTGACCTTAGGAGCGCCGCTTTTGACCCTGGAACTTCATTTTCACTCCAAAACTTTACTTGATTCATTCCTTTGGCCCAAGGGTTAATTCCTTAGCATAAATATATATGTTTAGACCACTTTTGTCCTGAAATGACTAAATACCACAAACCGCTCACTAATCATCACAACCCGTATCGAAATGTCACGAAAGTAGGGGGATATTGTGAAGATAAATATGTATATTTTGAGCAATATCAAATCCCCCACACTTGAACATTGCTTGTCCTCAAGCAATATAGGATCAAGCACTCTAAACTCAACCATCAATACCCAAACTAGTAGTCTCAAGCTCAAATGCATTAAAGATCAAACCAAACTTGCATTTCAAATAAATATGGCGAAAATACAAAGTATTACCTCAAAGCACTTGCCATTCTTCAAATCATCACTTGAACTTGAGACTTGGGCAAACTCTTCAATCAACAATCAAAAACGATCTTCAATCTTCTCAAACTCAAACCTTCAAGCAATAACATCATCAACTTCAAACAATCTCTTCAACTAGCACATCTTCAAGTCTCCAATCCACAAATACCAACACAATCACACTTCAAGCCTAAATCTACCCAAATCAACCATTCCCCGGTCAAAGTCAACTCCATCTTCTAGAAGGTCATCAAACATCAATCACCAAGAATCAAATTTTCACCAACTCAAACTTTGACCTCCTTGACCTTGACCAAATATGTAGGATCTGCGGGATAGCCATTAACTCAACAAAATGCCAATCAAATAAAATCTCCAAATCAGTCACAATCTAACACGAACCTACTCAAATAAACTCAATGGTGTACCCAGAATGATCCAACATGCACCCCAAAATGAATAAGGGCCATGAATATCATACACATCACCACTCACCAGGAAATACATCGTGTAAAGAATATGCCTCCAAAAAGATACGCTCACCTGGTCAACACGCGATGGTTATCCCTCTTCCACCTACATGCCCCCAAAACACCTATTTTCGTCAATTCCTAAAATGATCGTCAATTCCAAATTTATGCTGTCAATTCCAAATGATAATCGTCAATTCCAAGAATAGGGTTAAGGTGGGTGTGCCAAAGGTAAGGGACTGGGTACCCCATTTTTAATTGGTCACCTGGGCACGGGGTAACCGGCACTCATCAAGCTTTCTATCACAACTCTATGGTTTCTCTCATAGTAGGGTGAAAGCATTGACGGAGGTTCGTGGAATTAGGGCCCCACGTGGCTAAATAAGAGAGTCCGCCAATTCCAAATTTTGAAGCACTAGGAAGACTTTACTTCTCTTAAAAGGATTGAGCTTGACTTGGGAGACTTTACTCCCAAGCTTGGAACACACATAACTTGGAAGACTTTACTTCAAAGGTTGGAAGACTTTACTTCCAAAATGAAACATTGAGAGTGTCAAAGCTTGAAGCTTGTATTCACTCATCTACTTCCCACATAACAAGCTTTTATGATTATTTTAAGAAAAGGTAGGAAGTAGTTACTACCTTTCCGTTAGTTGATCGAACAAGGGTGCCATAGCTTTTGGCTATGTGTTGTGTTGTCTAACAACACTAACACGAAGCCATTGCTCCTAAAAAGGATAACACTTTGTGAAGTTCGGTGGCTCCTCTTCCCACGGTATGATACATCGGTCGAAACATCGTGAAATGATGAGACAGCCAATGTCAATATGAAATGGTGTAGTTTAGGAAGTCTCCTACACCAAGTAATGCGACATTCGGGAGACTTGACTCCCTTTCATGGATGGATTTGAGTCATCTGAAAGTGTTAAAGCTTTTAGCTTTAAACACTTAGTTTTGGTGCACAACATGGAAGACTTTAACTTCCATGTAAAATTTTTGATTTTTCTTTTGATTTAATCATTTTAGCAAAAAAAATAAAATCAATTGGAAGTGGGAGACTTTACTCCCACTTGAAAATTACAATTACAACACAAAAGGAAGACTTTACTCCCTTGTAAAACTTTTTGATTCTCTAAAAATTTGGACTTTAATCACATGAATCATTTTTGAAAGTGAAAGACTTTACTTTCACTTGAACTTTTGCAAAAACAAAGGAAGACTTTACTTCCTTCAATAAGGGTGGAGTTGATTCACCCTAAAAGGTAAGTTATGGCTAACTTTGACCAAAATTTCTCACTTAATTCAACAAGTTACTTGGGAAAATTTTAAAATTTAGTGATAATTTTATAAAAATAAGTTCACGAGAATTTATCTCTCCCCCCACACTTGAGATCATGTAATGCCCTCATTACATGAATCAAAATAGCTTATAAATTCGAGAGGACAAAATGAAAAGTGGAAGATAAATAGAGATACCCGAGAACAAAGGCCATTTCCACAAGTAATTATCAAATTGCATGAAGTTATTTTACCAAAACTGCATCGCCAAACTTCCCTTTTGCTTTGATTAACGAGTCTTTATCTTGACTCGTCCCCGTCTTCTCAGCATTCCTTACCGGGGTGGTTCTCCCCCACACTTTATCGGACGACATGTGAAATCGGTGGAAAAAGTTCCACGAATCAAGAGAGTGAGCCAATCATTAACCCCTCGGGTGGTGTATAAGAAAAGAATAATCTTCTTCATTTGCATGAAGAAGATTGAACTAACCCAAGAGTCAACAATTGACTTTCTTCCAAACACAATTTTGAACACGAGGTTCGCTTTCTTAATCGGCTCACAAAAACATGAATCATCAACCCCGAGTTGCAAAACCTCCTTAAAATCATCTATACCATACTCGAGAGGATTGTTATACACTTTGAAAGTTTCGGATATGATATTCTCAACCTCATCTCCTTCATCATTATCATCTTCACTATCATCATCACTATCATACTTTCCATCACTAAGTGGATTATCATGGATTGTAAAAACATTGGGTGTTGGCAAAGTTTCACTCACTTCATCATCTTCCTCATCACTTTCATCATCTTCATCAAATTCATCATTCTCACAATCTTCATACTCTTCATCGTCTTCACTATCCTCATATTCATCGTTATCCTTCTCATCATCTTCATCCTCATCTTCATCATTGGTTATCAAAGATTCGGGTACTTGTGAAATCTTTACTACTTCGGTCTTGGCATAAAAGCTTACATCATCATCATCATCATCATCATCATAAAAGACCCAATTTCTTGATCGAGAAGTAGAGACTACGGGTGAGGTGGGTGGTGAAATGGTAGTGGATACAAAATCTTCAACTAAAGGGGGCATGGAACACATGGTTTTCTCTGAGCTTTGAAATGAAGCGTGTTGAATTTCTAACATTTCTTTCAAATCTATTCTTTCTTGAATTAGAGCCTCCATACAGTTAAGGTGGGTTCTCACAACGTTTAAGAATAACTCTAATAAATTCGGATCGATCTCCTCTTGTTGTTGATCTTGGAATTGATGTTGAGAAGAATCCCATGTCGAGTTATCCCCCTCATAACAATAGTCCATTGGTTGACCGAAAGAGTCAAAATTAGAAATGGGACCATTATCACAAGGTTGATCCATTAGGGTAAAATCATTCATGCAACCATTATCATAATCCCCGGTTGGATAATACCCATCATAAGTATCACAATAACCTCCCGGCTCAACGTTAGCTTGCGAAGAATCCATATAACCGTTGTCATTCATACCCATGTAACCATCATTCACATACCCAGAACCATCATTCATATACCCATAACCATCATTCATACCCAAATAATTACCATTGTTGCCCAAATAACCATTATCATCATTCATGCCCAAATAACCATTATTCATATCCATGTGACTTGAGTACCCCATCAATTGTTGATCATAATTCGCGATTTTTGACATCAAGTAGTCATACAAAGCATCATACTCTGCCATCTAGCTTAATCACACCACAAACAAACGTTTTTCGAATACGAGCGAATATAAACAAAAAGTAACTTTAGCAAAAATGAAATTCCTAAAAAAGATCCAACAACTAAAAGTTTAAACCAATTACCCAAATAAGCTAACCACTCTCCGGCAGCGGTGCTGATGTCGTAGCGTGGGGGTACGAAATAGTGTATATATTTTACTAGGAAAAACTATTAAATACGATACAATTTTACACAAAATATGACAAGTTTTAATTATTTATTTACAAATGGGATATACCTAAACCTTGCTACAACACTATAGGCAGTGTACATAATCGTAGAGTAGTGTAGTTTTTAGTAAGTCCGGTTCATTCCACAGGGAGCTGGCTTATTTCACACTATATTTTAAACAATTATATTCGTACAAAATATATTATATTAATAATATATAAAAGGGGGTTTTACCGTTTAATGACCGGTTTGTCGATTTTATATTTTAAGCGAAGCGTAAAGTAAATGACGATATTTAACTAACAATATAAAATACATAACAATAATTAAAATGACAATAAATAAAAGTACGAGGAAATATGAAATAAAATATATTATGCTTATTTAAACTTCCGTAATTATGATGTTTGACGTGTTGATTTTTAGTTTATTCCCATGAGTTAATTATCCTTTGTCCTGGATTATTTAATATGTCCGTCTGGTTTTTGTCCATAACAGTCCATCAGTCATAAATATAAAATGCGAGTGTCCTCGTTAAATTATCCTTATACCCGAAGTCAAATATTCTAACTAATTGGGGACTTAAACTGTAACAAGGTCTTAATACTTTGTTTAATAATTACACCAGGATATCGACTGCGTGTAACCCAAGGTTTTAATACTTTGTTATCAATTATGCCAAGTGTCCTTGTACATAATTTCACCCCTGTTTTAATAATTTCATAGACTATTAATCCATTCCCGTGTCCGGTTAAATGAACGATTATTCGTACATATAAATATTCCGCCCATCGTGTCCGATCGAGTGTATATGGTTATTTATAGGTACGTTCAATTGTAAATTTTTATATTAAAATTAACAAACTATCATTTAGTTAAACAAATATAAAGCTCATTAATAGCCTATAGTCTAATTTCCACAAGTGTCGTTCTTTTGTCCAAACCCCAATTATGGTACAAAGCCCAATTACCCAATTTTAATATTTTTAGCCCAACATCATGATTACTTCGTCTTAAATAAGCATAATAATAACTTAAGTACGAGACATTAATTTAAAAAGGAGAACATGACTTACATTGAGTATTTATCGCGTAGTGTTACACGGACAGAATTTCGACTTCAAAAACCCGTAAAAATAACTTTTACATAACCCGAACTAATCTAATATAAAACTACCCTATACTATATATATTATATATATATTTATTTATTACAGAGTATTATTATTATTTATTATATATAAACTCGGCAGAATGCATGGCCTTTTATAGGCATTTTGATTTCTGACAGCTCCGCGAGTGTTGGAGTTTTTGGCCTTCAAACTCCGCGAGTCGTGGAGTTTGAAAATCCAGCTCAGGATCCTTTGTCTCATAGCTTGTCGACATGATTATATATATATTTATAATATATAAATAATTTATATAATTATTTATATATTATATTTTATTCTTATGCATAGTTAACTCATAATTTTTGGTCCATTGCGTCGGGCGTTGATAGTTGACTCATGTCCCGGTTCCGGATTTTCGAACGTCCTTGCGTACAATTTAATATCTTGTACTTTGCGTTTTGTAACTTGTACTCTTGTCATTTTTAGACGTTTTTCATCAATAAATTGAACCTTTTGAATTGAATCTTGTACATTTGAGCTTTATGGACGTTTGTGTCTTCAAATCTTCGTTTTCACCTTTTGTCTTCGCACTTATTTATTTAAACAATTACAATGAAAATATAATACAATTACATATGAAAACCTATTATTTAGGAGGGATATTGCTATGAAATATATGTTCCTTTTTAGCCTTATCAAATATCCCCACACTTAAACGTTGCTTGTCCTCAAGCAATACATAACTTGAAATAAAATCACACTTCACTCGAATCACTTTTTTATTCTCACACTTTGTACATCAGTGATTTTGATATAGCGGTATAAACAATGATAGTAACGATGGTTAAAGGTGGGTGTGTCATCCACAGTTGCCTCGGGTTTAGGTCAACGGCACTTGCAATTAAATAACAGATTTACTTTCGGTTTCCAAAGCAAAGTGCACATTTGAAAGGCGGTTTACAGTCCCACATGACTATGAAAAGTTAGATCCGTTAGGAAATTGGATCTTTATGAAAACATTTGATCTTTTGAAAATTCAATCTAGCTTTTACCCTAGACAAGTTTTCCGGAATAACCCTTCACCGGTGTTTGCAAAATATTTTTATGGGTTGTGTGGGTTTCAGATTTGAAAATTTTAGCTCAACACTTGTGGTTTTGTGTTATCCACTTGCTAACCTTGTATTAGGAAAGCAACACGTCCAGTTCACTTGTCCCGTATATTACCTTTCGGCAAACTACCGTCCGGTTGTAAAGGAAAGCGATGAACAAGAAACTGTTAAGGCAATGTCTAATGACATGCATTTAATTATGGTCTATAACGTGTCGGACGCAATTACTATCCTTTGTAGGAGCAATAGTAAAGCTCACCCTTATAATTTTTCGGTCTGGCACAAGGTCCTGTCTTTGACCATGCTATGCAACCACCGTTCTTACGGTTGACATCCGATTTGGTTCAGGTGACCTAATGAATTCCAGGTGAATTCCTAGGATTTTACGTTCAATGGTAATGAACTCATTGAAAATAGGTTTTCAGAAAACAAATCGGTTTGTAACTTTTGATCAAAATATTTTCTCGTTCAAGCTCGAGTTTAGATATCATTGAATTTCATGAGTTTGAATTCTCAATCTTTAAGGTCAATCTCAAGGATTGAGTAATATCAGTCTTAAAAGCTGATTTTTGATCTTTTAAGGAGATTATCCTTTCTGGGGATCTGATTCATTAGTCTTATCAAGCTAATTTTCACGGTGCCCCCCATTGTACGAGATAAATCCTTCTCATGGTTAGGATAAATCTGACCACTTGGCGACCCTGTTTGATGCTGAGGTCCGTGGATTTCCTGCTGATTTTAGAGATGACTTTTCTAGATTTTTCGTCAACCTACAGCTGGTCTGGACGACAACTTATTGACCTAAACCAAGAAGCGCGTGTCTTTTTCGGAAGACTTTACTTCCTCTTAATGATGGAATTGATTCATCGTGTAGATCCATCTTTTCTTTTCTTTCATCGGGTAAAACAGTTAATTTAGTCCAAAACAAAAACACCTGCAATAACTTTGCACAAACATGTGATAGATAGTTTTTAATTAACTTGGTACATTCTCCCCACACTTAGTTTCTTTCTTTACCTTTTTATTCTCCTTTATTCCATTTTAAATGAATTCAAGCGTTTTTGGTTGTTTCTCAATTTATGTCCTTTTCGAGGTAACGATAATTTCGGTATTAACACCTAATTTCATCGTTCATAAATATGTATAAACATGATTTTGACTTCATTTAGTTGAAAATTTTTCAAATTTTCACAAAATTTGGCAAATAAACCAAGTGTAAACCCGAGAGAATTTATAACCCTTCCCCACACTTGAGATCATGCAATGCCCTCATTTGCATGAAATCAGACTATAATTATAAATTCATGCGGGTGATTAGTGTAGAAAAGTAATTAAAAATACCCAGTTTGTAATTACAAAGCTCGTCGAATGATAGATGGCGCACCTCATCGTTCATTCCTTTTATTGTTTTATCACACGTGTTTTTCTTCAAAAACGGTTGCTTTTCTGGACTGTTTGCTAATCTTTGAAAATGCGTCTTTTACCCTAACTTATTATGCATGTTTATTAACGAGTTATGCACTAACCCGAACCCCTAATTTAACGTTAAGTGGGGTTAGACTTCCCAACACTTAGCTGATGACATGTGAAGTCGGTAGAATAAGTTCCATGAATTATAATAGTGAGCCAGTTATTTACATCTCGGGTGGTGTATAATATATCAATGGTTTTAAAGTTTAGACTCTCCCGATCGTCACTACTTAATTCTTTTTTAAGTGTAGCTTTTAGTAAATGGATATGTCTCTTTTCTGGTTCTTGGTCAAATGGATCGATATACATCGACATACATATTTCTATAGGGTGGATAATTTCTAACGTTTCCTTCCTTTTATTCTCAAGATCAAAGTTTTCACCTCTATTACCCAATTGGGTGAAATCCGAGGTGTTATTATCTATTACAGCTCGTAGTTCATTTCCGGTGGATGACTCGTCTATTGAGAATATTGGGTTGGAAGGTTGTGGAATGGTGAATTTCGGGATCAAAGCAAATTCTTCTTCATTAATGGTACTTATTGGTCTCACCATTTTGGTCTCGGGGGTAAAATTTTCAACGTTATCATTTTCCCAAGAGTACCAATTTGTCACTCTTACTTCTTCTTCATTCATTGATGGATCGATGATTTTGTCGGTAGAGGCTAATGTGTCGATATGTTGTGAAATTGGTAAAACTGAATAAAAAGTATCATCGGGATAGTTGGTAATTTCGGAGCTCTCGAATTCATCAAAATTCGATGATATGAGATTTTCTTGCACAATACTCCTCAGATCAACAGGTGTGTAGTCTGATAGAGTTTCAGCTTGCCGGTTTACAAACTCTCTCATTTGTTCATTTTGAGCATTGAGTTCTTCGAGTTTGATTTTCATATTGTCTAATAAATTTTCAGACACGTAATTTTCCTCGTCTACTGGTTGTTGAGTTTGGATATATTCTTGGAAATAATCCCAATTTAAATTGTATTCTTCATAATCATTCCATTCAGGTTCCGTGGGTGCGTAATTTTTCATAGGAACGTAATAATAACATTCCCATGTTGAGTGATAATCTCCACAGATTTCACAACCAGTTATTGTTTCGTCATTCGTGATCCAAGATTGACCGAACGAATTGTCATCAACACTCGTTTGAGAGTATTGATTTAATTGATTTTGGATATCAAAAAGGGTTTCCATAGCCTTGTTTTCAAAATTTTCCATTTTATTGCGATGGCCAAATTTTAGCTACAATGTGGTGTATTTACTAATTATTCTATTAGTTATAAAAATAGAAAAACTTATATAAGTTGTCCAATTAATAGACTTTTCTGCTTTTGCTCACGTTTCGAATAGCCAAAAGATGCAGCAGGGAGCCAGAACCCTTTAAATCGGAAGCTCACAACTCAGCCACTAACAAATCCAACTATTACTACGAAGCAGAAAATTGTCAACGTCCATTAATTTAACCACTTAAATAATTTTTCTTTCCGTTTGAGATATTAGATAAGAAATAGAGAAAATTTCTAAGTCCTAAAAACTAAAGCGTCGAGAAATAAGAAAGAAAAAGAATGCGCGTCGAAAAATAAAAATAAGAAAATAGCGCGTCGTAACTTAAAAGTCTAAAAATTATATCTAAAAAGTTGCGCCGAAAGGTCCAAAGGTAAATGCAATTTTATTCAGAAAATGGCAATTACTTAAAGGCAATAAAATCTATTTAAAACTAAAGCGAAAAACGGCGTCGCAAAATTCTAAAGCACCTAAATCTTAGTCTAAAGAAAAAGCACTTAAGGGATTTTACGGCAAAGCCTAAAAATCTAGAAAATAAAAATAAGCTACGGCAAAAACTATGTCTTAAAACTAGCTACGAACGAAAAATATACAAATATTACGCTAAAACAAATGAAAAGATACAAAATATAAAAATAAACTTAAAGTTATAAAAATTATTTATTTTTATAAAAATATTATTTTTATATTATTTATTTTATAAAAGTATTAATTTATATATATATTTAATAATACTAATTAATATTTAAAATACAAATTAATTTAAAAACTAAAACTAAATATTAATATTAAATATAAACCTAATTAAGTTTTAATAATAATAATTAAATTATACTCGTAATAAATGCCAAATTAGGGTTCTGGGTGCGTCTGCCAGGGTGGCTCCACGAGTCGTGGAGTTTTAAGCCTGCAAACTCCGCGAGTCGTGGAGTTTGCATTTTCGATTTTTTTTTTTTTTTAATTTTATAAAGTTTTTCTAAAATGATATATAAATATATTTATACAAAAATAAATTAAAAATCTAGCATTTCGCCAAGTTCCCCGGCAGCGGCGCCAAAAACTTGATGTCGTAGCGTGGGGGTACGAAATAGTGTATATATTTTACTATGAAAAACTATTAAATACGATACAATTTTACACAAAATATGACAAGTTTTAATTATTTATTTACAAATGGGATATACTTAAACCTTGCTACAACACTATAGGCAGTGTACCTAATCGTAGAGTAGTGTAGTTTTTAGTAAGTCCGGTTCGTTCCACAGGGAGCTGGCTTATTTCACACTATATTTTAAACAATTATATTCGTACAAAATATATTATATTAATAATATATAAAAGGGGGTTTTACCGTTTAATGACCGGTTTGTCGATTTTATATTTTAAGCGAAGCGTAAAGTAAATGACAAGATTTAACTAACAATATAAAATAAATAACAATAATTAAAATGACAATAAATAAAAGTACGAGGAAATATGAAATAAAATATATTATGCTTATTTAAACTTCCGTAATCATGATGTTTGACGTGTTGATTTTTAGTTTATTCCCATGGGTTAATTATCCTTTGTCCTGGATTATTTAATATGTCCGTCTGGTTTTTGTCCATAACAGTCCATCAGTCATAAATATAAAATGCGAGTGTCCTCGTCAAATTATCCTTATACCCGAAGTCAAATATTCCAACTAATTGGGGACTTAAACTGTAACAAGGTCTTAATACTTTGTTTAATAATTACACCAGGATATCGACTGCGTGTAACCCAAGGTTTTAATACTTTGTTATCAATTATGCCAAGTGTCCTTGTACATAATTTCACCCCTGTTTTAATAATTCCATAGACTATTAATCCATTCCCGTGTCCGGTTAAATGAACGATTATTCGTACATATAAATATCCCGCCCATCGTGTCCGATCGAGTGTATATGGTTATTTATAGGTACGTTCAATTGTAAATCTTTATATTAAAATTAACAAACTATCATTTAGTTAAACAAATATAAAGCTCATTAATAGCCTATAGTCTAATTTCCACAAGTGTCGTTCTTTTGTCCAAACCTCAATTATGGTACAAAGCCCAATTACCCAATTTTAATATTTTTAGCCCAACATCATGATTACTTCGTCTTAAATAAGCATAATAATAACTTAAGTACGAGACATTAATTTAAAAAGGAGAACATAACTTACATTGAGTATTTATCGCGTAGTGTTACACGGACAGAATTTCGACTTCAAAAACCCGTAAAAATAACTTTTACATAACCCGAACTAATCTAATATAAAACTACCCTATACTATATATATTATATATATATATTTATTTATTTATTTATTACAGAGTATTATTATTATTATTTATTATATATAAACTCGGCAGAATGCATGGTCTTTTATAGGCGTTTTGATTTCTGACAGCTCCTCGAGTCGTGGAGTTTTTGGCCTTCAAACTCCGTGAGTCGTGGAGTTTGAAAATCCAGCTCAGGATCCTTTGTCTCATAGCTTGTCGACATTATTATATATATATTTATAATTGATGTCAAAGCTAAGGGGTATAAAATACTATTAAATTTTAGCAGAAAATACTATTAAATACGATACAATTTTACACAAGATATTTATTTATTTATAGAATGGATATACTTAAACCTTGCTACAACACTTATAGGCAGTGTACCTAATCGTACAGTAGTGTAGTTTTTAGTAAGTCCGGTTCGTTCCACAGGGAATCTTTTTTAAACAAAGCTCAACGCTATATTGGTTTACTTTTATAAAAATACAAATATATATATATAAGTAATATTATTATTATAAAGGGGGGTTTTTACCGTTTAATGACCGGTTTGTCGATTTTAAAACTTTAGTCGCAGTTAAAACCAAATAAATACAAGACTTTAAATTAAAGCATAAAGTAAATAACGATAATGAAATTGCGAATAATAAAAGTGCGATAAAATAAACTTGCGATAATTAAAAAGTACGATAATTAAAAGTGCAATTAAATACAATAACAATAAAAATGCGATAATTAGAAGTGCAATTAAATATAAAATAAAGGAAATTAAATATGAAATAAAAGAATTATGCTTATTTAAACTTCCGTAATCATGATGTTTGACGTGTTGATTTTAGTTTTATGCCCATGGGTTAATTGTCCTTTGTCCTGGATTATTTAATATGTCCATACGGATTTGTCCATAATAGTCCATCAGAAATAAATATAAAGAGCGAAAGCCTTCGTCAAATTATTCTTATTCCCGAAGTCAAATATTCCAACTAATTGGGGATTCGAATTGTAACAAGGTTTTAATACTTTGTTTAATGAATACACCAGGTTATCGACTGCGTGTAAACCAAGGTTTTACTACTTTGTTAACAATTACACCAATTACCCTTGAATGTAATTCACCCCTGTTTCAACAAGTTTATTAACTATTAATCCAGTTCCGTATCCGGTAAAATGAATAATTATTGGTATTTATAGATATCCCGCCCACCGTACCCAGTCAAGCGTATGTGGTTATATATAAATACGTCAAATTATAAGTTTGTATATTAAATTAACAAGGTATTGTTTAGTTAATATAAAACCCATTAATAGCCCATAGTCTAATTTCCACAAGTGTCGTTCTTTTGTCCAAACCCCAATTATGGTACAAAGCCCAATTACCCAATTTTAGTAATTAGCCCAACATCATGATTACTTCGGATTAAATAAGCATAATAATAACTTAGCTACGAGACATTAATATAAAAAGGTTGAACATAACTTACAATGATTAAAAATAGCGTAGCGTTACACGGACAGAATTTCGACTTACACCCTTACAACATTCGCTAACATACCCTTATTATTAGGATTAAAATTAAAATTAAAATTAAAATATAAATATAAATATATACGATATAGATAGAGAGATGGATGGATTTTTGGTTATTTTTGCGATCAGAATTCGTTTGCTTTTATAGGGATTTTCGACTTTTGGGGCTCCGTGACTCGCGACATTTTTGCCTTCAAACTCCGCGAGTCGCGGAGTTTGAAATTACAGCTCAGTCTCTTTTGGAGTCTTTCTTGCCGACGGTTTATAATATATATAATATATATATATATAATTAATATAATTAATTATATATTATATTATATTTATATACATAGTTAACTTGTAATTTTTAGTCCGTTGCGTCGAGCGTTGAGAGTTGACTCTGGTCCCGGTTCCGGATTTTCGAACGTCCTTGCGTACAATTTTATATTTTGTACTTTGCGTTTTGAATCTTGTACTCTTGTAATTTCGAGACGTTTCTTATCAATAATTGGAACCTCTTTGATTGTCTTTTGTACTTTTGAGCTTTTTGGTCGTTTGCGTCTTCAATTCGTCGAATCTGTCTTTTGTCTTCACCTTTTATTATTTAAACGAATATCACTTTTAAATAGAACAATTGCAACTAAAAGCTTATCTTTCTTGAGGAATAATGCTATGAAATATATGTTCGTTTTTAGCATTATCAAATATTCCCACACTTGAGCGTTGCTTGTCCTCAAGCAATATCGTCTTGAAATACTAGAATCACTTCTTTATTCTTCACACTTTGTACATCAGTGATTTCTATACGGTGGTATAAACAATGGTAGTAACGATATGGTTTACAGTCTCACATGACTATAAAAATTTAGATCCATTAAGGAAATTGGATCTTTATGAAAACATTTGATCTTTTGAAAATTAAATCTAGTTTTTACCCTAGATAAGTTTTCCGGGATAACCCTTTACCGGTGTTTGCAAAATATTTTTGTGGGTTTGGTGGGTTTCAGATTTGAAAATTTTAGCTCAAAACTTATGGTTTTGTGTCACCCACTTGCTAACCTTGTATTTGGAAAGCAACACGTCCAGTTTACTTGTCCCGTATATTACTTTTCGGTAAACTACCGTCCGGTTGTAAAGGAAAGCGTTGAACAAGCAACTGTTAAGGCAATGTCCCCTGACATGCTTTTAATTATGGTCTATAACGTGTCGGACGCAATTACTATCCTTGGTAGGAGCAATAGTAAAGCTCACCCTTATGATTTTTTGATCTGGCACAAGGTCCTGTCTTTGACCATGCTATGCAACCACCGTTCTTACGGTTGACACCTGATTTAGTTCAGGTGACCTAATGAATTCTAGGTGAATTCCTAGGATTTTACGTTCAATGGTAATGAACGCATTGAAAATAGGGTTTTTAGAAAACAAATCGGTTTGTAATTTTGATCAAAATATTTTCTCGTTCAAGCTCGAGTTTAGATATCATTGAATTCCATGAGTTTGTAATTCTCAATCTTTAAGGTCAATCTCAAGGATTGAGTAATATCAGTCTTAAAAGCTGATTTTTAATCTTTAAGGAGATTATCCTTTCTGGGGATCTGATTCATTAGTCTTATCCAGCTAATTTTCATGGTGCCCCCCCCCCATTGTACAAGATAAATCCTTCTCATGGTTAGGATAAATCTGACCACTTGGCGACCCTGTTTAATGCCGAGGTCCGTGGATTTCCTGCTGATTTTAGTGATGACTTTTCTGGATTTTTCGTCAACCTACAGCTGGTCTGGACGACAACTTCATGACCTAAATCAAGAAGCGCGTGTCTTTTTCGGAAGACTTTACTTCCTTTTAATGATGGAATTGATTCATCGTGTAGATCCATCTCTTCTTTTCTTTCATCGGGTAAAACAGTTTAGTTTAGTCCCAAGCAAAAATATTTTCAGTTATTTGTTACAGATATATGTGACATATGTTTAAAATAACTTGGTAAATTTTCCCACACTTGGCTTTTATTTTCCTTTTTATCGTCCTCTATTTCATTTTAAATGAATTTTAACATTTTGGTTTGTTTCTCAATTTATGTCCTTTCCGAGGTAACAATAATTTCGGTGTTAAAACCTAGTTTTATCGTTCATAAATATGTATAAACATGATTTTGAGTTCATTTAATTGAAAATTTTTTAAAAATTTTACTAGAATTGGGTAGTCAGTATATAAGACTAGGGCTGTTCTTTATTATCAGAGAGCACTAGATTCTAATACAACTACTGCTTTACTAGTATTTTTAATGGTAACCAAGTGTATAAACTAAAAAATTTTAAAATCCGAAAGAATTTAACCCCTTCCCACACTTAAGATCTTGCAATGCCCTCATTTGCAAGAAATCAGTAATAATTTAAATTATTAAGGGTGATTTGTGTGAAAATGATTAAATTTTTACCAAAGTTTTCAAATATATTGGCGTTTGTTTGCTGAATGATAAATGGTGCACATCATTTGTTCATTCCGTCTTGTTGTTATTTCACATATATTTTGCATCTTGTCGTCAAAATTAGTTGCTTTTGCTGAACTTAATGCCAGTCTTTGAAAATGCGTTGTTTTACCCTGTTGTGTACATAAGATAAACTGCAAACATATATACATATTTTTGAAGTTTGGTATATTACCCCACATTCAAAAATTATTAAAATCTAAGAATAAAAGTTAGACAATTGTAAAAACTATTACAATATTAACAAAAGTATTAAACGTATCAATCATTACAAATTACAAAATAAAAAAAAAACTAAGTATACTAGGGATGATACTGGTACCAATAGGGGTTCCAGGCATAACCATAGGTGCTATAGAATGCTTCGGCAGGGTTATACGTAGGATAAGGTGGTTGCATCTCTATAGACCAGGGAGGGAAGATGGGTTTCGGTGTAGGAATATAGTTTCTACCTATATGTTGGCAATGAGCTATGATTTGGTTCTGATGAACTTGCCAATCTTCAAATGCTCTCTGTCTAGCATTTTCGTACTCCTGAGAAGCTATAAACCTTTGCATTTCTTGCATCTCATTTCCCCCTCTTACATTACCTTGCTGTTGGTTTCTCTCAACCTGTGGATGTCTACCATGGTATGGTACTGCGACGTTATTTCGCCTCTTCAAAACTTTCGCACCATGGTATACATTTAAACCTATAGTATCGCGGAGTTCTGGTTCTTCCACTAATAATCCCCCCCGACTTATATCCACACCGAGATATTCAGCAATCAAAGTAATAAAAATACCACCTCCTATTATGCTATGCGGTCTCATCCCCCGAACCATAGCTGATAAATAATAACCCACACAATACGGTATACTTACAGCGCTTTGTGGGTCTCGAATACACATATGGTAAAACAAATCCTGTTCATTTACTTTTTCCTTGTTCTTACCCCTTTGTGTAATCGAATTAGCTAAAAACCTATGAATTACTCTTAATTCAGCTCTATCTATGTCCAAATAAGAGTAATTTCCCCCTTTGAAATGGTGATGGCTTGTCATTTGACTCCACACACCGTGTGTATCAAAATTTTCATTTATCTTTCTACCATTTAGTATCAACCCTCTACAATCAGCAGATGCTAACTCCTCAGGCGTATATATACGTAAAGCCTGAGCCATGTCTAGTAAAGACATGTGGCGCATCGAACCGCCTAACAAAAATCTAATAAAAGATCGATCGGTTAAACTAGCTACCCGATCATTCAACTCTATACTACATAATAATTCTTCACACCATACTTTATATACAGGTCTACGCATGGTGAATAAACGTACCCAGTCATTAAAAGTAGAATTACCATACCTCTGTACAAGTAATTCCCTAATTGGCCCGGCCAATTCTACAGCTTCTAAGGGTACCCATTCTATGACCCTCAGTACCTCAACAACCTTAGAATGAAGAGTATGCAAACCCCTTTGATATTTTGGATAATCTATCCAAAGTCTGTCAAATCTCAGGTTCGGGTGCAACTCTTCCAAGTGCATA
This sequence comes from Rutidosis leptorrhynchoides, assembly GCF_046630445.1. Classification (NCBI taxonomy): domain Eukaryota; kingdom Viridiplantae; phylum Streptophyta; class Magnoliopsida; order Asterales; family Asteraceae; genus Rutidosis; species Rutidosis leptorrhynchoides. Next base: position 476,990,855 of record NC_092334.1, on the reverse strand, counting down.
TCAGAAAAGGTCATGACTGGATGAGGTATATCCTGCTTGTAGTAGTTATCCACCTCATGTTGTTCCGCATTCTCAGCAGGAGCATTGCGAGCTTGGGATGAAGATTCACCCCTTTCAGTCTGCAAAACACATCAAACACAATTTTTGTGCATCCAAATATGCATTAGTGTCAGCAAAATCATCAATCAAAATAATTACAATGACATGATCAATTTATATCAAACTTAAGCTCATTTTCACATTTTTATCAAATCTACACTTTTTCAAATAAGCATATACGAAAATGTTCGCCAAGTTCATAAGCATTCAACTCAAATAACATGTCAAAATAATCATTACTAGCAATTAAACAAGTCTCAAATGGCATTATCTTTCAAAAATCAAGTTCATGAATTTTTAGACTTGAAAAAGTCCACTTTAATTCTCAAAATCATGTTTAGGCTCAAAGTTTGGATCATTTAACTACCTAAATATGTTACACTACTTAATTTAGCAACAATTCATGACAAAAATTGGCCATAACCTGTTTATATCAAAAAGCCCCAAATTTGCTCAAGAACACAAACCCTAGATTACTCAAAATTTGAAGTTTAAGGCTTCTAATCATGTTAAACAGCATCAATCTAGGTTATACAAGCATAATACATAAACAATTTAAGCCTAATTACACTAAAAAGAATCAAAATCAAATTGGGGAAAAAATTGCTCAAGAACACTAATTTCGGATTAAATGGTGTTTAGGTGTAGAAATTTACCGTTTTTCTTGAGTAATTCCTAGATAGCATCCTTCTCAACATGATTTTAGTAAAAGATTTGGTGATTAACGGTTAAAAATTGTGATTTTGGGGGTGTTTTTGGTTGTTTTTTCGGAGTATTTCGCAGGTTTTTCGCTGTGTTTTCTGTTGTGGGGAGTGAACTGATCAGTTTCAGCTCTTTATTTTTTTTCTGATTTTCGGTCCTCCCGCGACTCGCGGTGTTTGGACACTTCAAACTCCGCGAGTCGCGGAGTTTGTTTTTTTTTTTTATATAATCTTTAACTTATAAAACAATTAAGTAATTAATTTTAAAATTTTGTTTCCCTTGTTATTTAGAACGAGGTCGTTTCGGATCGATGTCCTAGTCCGTCCTTCGACAAAATTTTAAAATTTGTCTTTTTGTAGCGATTGTTTTAAAAGCTAAGATTTTTGGGTTTTTTAATGTTTTTGGCATACTTTAATTCAATAAGATTAAAAATAATGATAATAAAAGTTCTTGTCCCTCCCTCGGGTAAAGCAATTTCGGTTCAAAGACCTAGTCTTCAACTTACGACGAATTTTAAAAATCATATTTTTAACTTAATGAGATAAAGTAAATTTTTGTTTTTAAATTCACACAATTTAAATATAAAATTCAAAATTAATATTAAAAATTCACACCAAACTTAAAACTTAAAATGCATAAAATTAAAAATTAAAAATTCATATTATAAATTCACACCAAACTTATTTTAATTTTTCAAATATTTACAATTTTAAAAATATTGTTTTTACAAAGTTTACAATATTAATTTAAGATTTAAATATTAATTTTAAAAACATGGTAAAAATAAAATTAAAAATCTTTTTGGCTTTTTATCAAACTTTAATCAATCAAATATTATCAAAAATATGCGCCCCTCTTTTCGGTAAAGTAATTTCGGTTCCAAGACCTAATTTAACTCATGACGAATTTTTAAAATATTTTGGGTTGATTGATTAAAGATATTTATACCTTAAGAATAAACGTTAAATTTCGCAGTGATATAATAAATTTTTGAATGATATCAATAATTTCGGTCGCCAAACCTAATTTTATTCAATACCAATTTAATACTTTTTAGCGAACAAATTAGCGTTTATTATCAAAAGGTTAAAAATAAAAATAAAAACTGTACAGACATACCTGTGAAATAGATTTCTTAGTTATATGATCTATCTCATTCATAAGATAGTCGGTTTAATTGGTTTTCCATAGATACATAGGCGTAACCTCGAGCATTCAGTGTCTTTTCTTCTAAACATATGAATGGTCCGTCTCTGCATAAAGTAACAAATTCGGTATTTGAATAGGTTTGATTATTTGAACATTTACCTCCATGTGACCATTTTTCGCATTTGTAACATCTTTCTAGGTGTCGTGCTCTTCTTTTCGCTGCGGATTTTGATTTTCCTTTACCAAATTGTAACTTATTATCTTCGCATCTGGATTCTTTTCTAACTCCGTCCATTCTTTCTCTGATTACTGATACTAATTCACTCGGTAGTATATCATTATTACGTTTAGTGATCAAAGCGTGTAGCATTAGACCATGGTTTAGTTCACAGGCAGTCTTCATTTCGTAAAAACCTAAAAAAAATAAAAATTCAGAATGGGGGGAGAAGACTAGTTCTTTAGGGTCTGCTAGGGAAAGACCATTCGGGTTCCATTTTCGAGAACTACACGAAAACAGACAATCTAACTCTAACAGAAATACATAAACCCCTTTGATTCTCCCCACACTTAGTCAGCTGTGGTGTCGAAATTGTGATTAACATTATTTTCAATTGAATCATCAACAACTTGTATATCTTTGACTTTTACTTCAATCCATTTGTTGATTTCCTCCGTAACTTTCACAAATTCAACTAACATTGCCTTTTCTTTTGACGATAAATTGGATATTAATCGGTTATATAACTTAAAGTTTCCTTTAATCTTAGCATCGTGAATCCTTTTATAAAGTTTCTTCGTTGAACTGTTAAAAATGGATTCATCTAATTTCGTATCATCAACGGCATTCTTTGTGATTGGATCATCATTAAGTGTTTCTTCATCTTCCCCACACTTATGCATTTTTATTGGTCTAACAGTTTTGGTTTGTGGAGATCTAAACTTTTGGTTCACAAAGGTGATCGATGTATCACCATTCCTAAGTGTTATTCTACCTTCTCTTACATCAATGAATGCCTCGGTGGTTGCTAAAAATGGGCGACCTAGAATTAGAGGAATATCAAGGTTTTCCTCCATATTAATCACTATGAAGTTTGCAACAAAGGTCAAACTTCCCACGTTAACAAGTAAATTATTTTCTATTCCAACCGGGTGTTTAATGGTTTTGTCAAATGATTGAACACCTATTTTGGTTGGTTTTAATTTACCCATGCCTAATCTTTTGTATAAGGAAAGAGGCATAATATTTGCACTTGCTCCTAAATCTGCGAGTCCATTATATACAGCACCATCATTAAGTAAGCAAGAAATGATAAATTCACCCGGGTCTCCTGCTTTAGTAAGTCGAGTTGGTTTGTAAACCTTTTTCGGGTGTTCTTTCCTTGGTTCTTTCATTTCTATTTGAATTTCTTGTTCACATTTTTCTTCGTTTCTTGGAATGGGAGGTTTGTATAGGAATTCTTCTTCATCACTCAAATTTGAATTCTCCCTATATTCCAGTTTTGATTTTTCATATGTTGTTGATAACATATTTATGTTTTCATTTTGAAGGTTTTCTTGGGTGGTGAAATTATGATTAACTTCATTGTCAACTTCCATCGGACCATGTATGTAATGTTTAACTCTGTGACCATTAACTTTAAATTCAATCCCATTTGAATTTATCAATTCTATCGTTCCGTATGTGAAAACTCTTTTGACTATGAATGGCCCAGACCATCTTGATTTCAATTTTCCAGGAAATAGCTTGAATCGTGAATTGAAAAGAAGAACTCTGTCTCCTTCTTTAAATTCTTTTGAACTTCTGATTCTTTTATCATGCCATTTCTTCATTCTTTCTTTATAGATTAACGAATTTTCGTATGCTTCATGCCTTAATTCTTCTAATTCATTTAGTTGACTTAATTGTAAACGTCCAGCTTCATGTAAATCAAGATTACATGTCTTCAAAGCCCAAAATGCTTTGTGTTCAATTTCTACTGGAAGATGACATGCTTTTCCATAAACAAGTCTAAAGGGTGTGGTTCCAATTGGAGTTTTGTAGGCTGTTCTAAAAGCCCAGAGTGCATCCTCCAATTTAATGGACCATTCCTTTGGATTTGATCCTACGGTTTTCTCTAGAATACGTTTTAAAGCTCGGTTGGTATTTTCAACTTGTCCACTTGTTTGTGGATGATATGCGGTGGAGATTTTATGAGTTACTCCATATCTTTTAAGAACTTTCTCAAGTTGATTATTACAGAAATGAGTACCCCGATCACTTATTAAAGCTTTCGGTGTTCCAAACCTTGCAAAAAGACGTTTTAAAAAGTTGACTACAACTCGTGCATCGTTAGTTGGGAGAGCTTGTGCTTCCGTCCATTTAGATACATAATCAATGGCTACGAGTATATATAGATTATTATGAGATTTTGGAAATGGACCCATAAAGTCAATACCCCAAATGTCAAATACTTCACATACTTGGATGACATTTTGTGGCATTTCATCACGTTGACTTATTTTTCCGGCCCTTTGACAAGCATCACAGGATTTACAAAGAAGGTGTGCATCTTTGTAAATTGTAGGCCAATAAAATCCAGCATCATAAACTTTTCTTGCTGTTAGTTGAGGCCCATAATGCCCTCCTGTTGGTCCTGTGTGACAATGGTTTAATATTTTACTAGCTTCATCTCCAAATACACATCGACGTATTATTCCATCGGGACAACTTTTAAACAGATGTGGATCTTCCCAAAAATAGTGTTTTATATCACTGAAGAATTTCTTTCGTTTTTGGTACGATAATCCTTTCTCAAGGAATCCACATACTAAATAGTTTGCATAGTCTGCAAACCATGGTATTTCTTTATAATCTATCTTCAATAGATATTCATCAGGAAAGTTGTCTTGTATGGCTGATTCATTTAGAACTTCTAATTCGGGATTTTCAAGACGAGAAAGATGATCAGCGGCGAGATTTTCTGCTCCTCTTTTATCTCGGATTTCAATATCAAACTCTTGTAAGAGTAAGATCCAACGGATTAATCTTGGTTTAGCATCTTGTTTCGAAAATAGGTATCTAAGAGCAGAATGGTCGGTATAGACCACCGTTTTTGCTAGAACGAGATATGATCGAAATTTGTCAAAAGCAAAGACAATAGCAAGGAGCTCTTTTTCAGTAGTTGTATAGTTCGTTTGTGCTCCTTGTAACGTCTTACTAGCATAATATATAGGTTGAAATCGTTTTTCAATCCTTTGTCCTAAAACGGCTCCCATTGCAAAATCACTTGCATCGCACATTAGTTCAAATGGTAGATTCCAATTTGGTGTGATCATGATCGGTGCATTAGTGAATTTTTCTTTAAGAATATTAAAAGATTTGATACACTCATCTGAAAAGATGAATGGAGCATCCTTTTCTAGGAGTTTATTCATAGGAGTGGCAATTTTAGAAAAATCTTTTATGAAACGTCGGTAAAAACCGGCATGCCCTAGAAAACTCCTAACTCCTCTAACATTGGTGGGATGTGGAAGTTTAGCAATTACATCTACTTCAGCTCTATCCACTTCAATTCCTTCTTTTGAAATTTTATGACCAAGAACGATGCCTTCTTTAACCATGAAATGGCATTTCTCCCAATTAAGAACTAGATTTGATTGTTCGCATCTAATGAGCATTCGTTCAAGATTAACTAGACATGATTCAAATGTATCACCGAAGACTGAAAAGTCATCCATGAAAACTTCCATGCATTCTTCTATCATGTCGTGAAAAATCGCCATCATACACCTTTGAAAGGTTGCAGGGGCGTTGCAAAGTCCAAATGGCATGCGTTTGTAAGCAAAAGTACCATAAGGGCACGTGAATGTGGTTTTCTCTTGATCTTCGGGTGCTATTGGAATTTGAAAATATCCGGAAAATCCATCTAGAAAACAATAGTAACTATTTCCGGCTAATCTTTCCAACATTTGATCTATGAAAGGTAAGGGAAAGTGATCTTTTCTGGTGGCGTCATTTAATTTTCTATAATCAATACACACACGCCATCCTGTTACAGTCCTAGTAGGAATAAGCTCATTTTTCTCATTTGTAATGACAGTCATGCCACCCTTCTTAGGCACGCATTGAACTGGGCTTACCCATGGACTATCAGAGATTGGATAAATTAAACCTGCATCTAGCAGTTTAATAATCTCTTTCTTAACTACATCTTGCATATTAGGATTTAGTCTTCGTTGGCGTTGCACATACGTTTTATGACCTTCTTCCATAAGGATTTTATGTGTGCAATACGAAGGACTTATTCCTTTAATATCATGAATCTTCCATGCAATGGCTGGTTTATGGGCTTTCAACACAGAAATGAGTTGTGATTTCTCATTTTTAGTAAGAGAAGACGATATTATTACAGGTAATTCAGATTCACCATGTAAATAAGCGTATTCCAAATGGTTTGGAAGTGGCTTTAACTCTAATTTTGGAGGTTCTTCTATCGATGATTTGTATCGATATCTGTCTTCTTCTTTTAGCATTTGAATTTCTTCTGTTGTTGGTTCATATCCATTAGCTATTAGTGTAGCTAACATTTCAGCTTCATCAATTTGTTCATTACCTTCTCCTAAAGAGCATTCTCCTGTTCCTTGTAATTCTGGAAATTCTTCTAATAATTCTGCATGTGCATCTATAGTTTGAATATAATAACATGTATCATCTGCAGATTGCGGTTGTTGCATTGCTCTATCAACTGAAAAGGTAACACTCTCATCCTCTATACTTAGGGTCAATTTCTTACCGAACACGTCTATCATTGCTTTAGCCGTGTTTAAGAATGGTCTTCCTAATATGAGAGGAACTTGAGAATCTTCTTCCATGTCCAGAACAACAAAATCTACTGGAAATACTAAAGTACCAACTTTAACTAGCATGTTCTCCATTATCCCTCTAGGATATTTTATTGATCTATCGGCTAGTTGTATGCTTATTCTGGTTGGTTTCAATTCTCCAAGGTCTAGTTTAGCGTATAGTGAATACGGCATTAAATTTATACTAGCACCTAAGTCAGACAATGCTTCTATTGAACTAAGACTACCCAGAAAACATGGAATTGTGAAACTTCCTGGATCAGATAGTTTTTCTGGTATCTTATTCAACAGCACTGCTGAACAATTAGCATTCATAGTAACAGCCGAGAGTTCTTCCATTTTCTTTCTATTTGAGATTAGATCTTTCAAGAATTTAGCATATCTAGGCATTCCTGAAATCACATCAATGAAAGGAAGATTTACATTTATCTGTTTAAACATATCCAAGAATTTGGATTGCTCGGCTTCAAGTTTCTCTTTCTTCATTTTACTTGGGTAAGGAAGTGGTGGTTGGTATGGTTTAACATAAGGTTTATCCTTAACTGTGTTATCTTCATTAACCTTTTCAACTACCGGTTCTTTTTCCCTATCTTGATCAGGTTGTGGTTCTTGTGGAGTAGGAATAGTTTCATCAGAAGTTACAGGTATTTCCGGTGGTTTAAGTGTTGTACCACTTCTTGTGGTAATGGCTTTAGCTGTTTCATTCCGGGGGTTAGCATTTGTATCACTAGGTAGACTTCCTGGTTTTCTTTCACCTATTAATTTTGCTAGGTTACTCACTTCTTGTTCTAGATTTTGAATAGAAGCTTGTTGATTTCTAAATGCTTGAGCATTTTGTTCATTGGTTTGTTTCTGAGATGTGAAAAACTGCGTTTGAGTTTCAACTAGCTTCGTCATCATATCTTCTAAATTCGGCTTTTTATCATCGGTTTGTTGTGGTGGTTTGTTTTGAAAATTAGGTCTTTGCTGATTGTAAGTATTATTGGATACTTGTTGATTGCTAGGACCTTGTTGGTTGTTGTATGGAATATTTCGGTTATAATTCTGGTTTTGATTGTAAATCGGTCTTGGCGGTTGATAATTATTCTGATAATTATTTCCAGGCCTTTGGTTTATGTATGAAATATTCTCTCTTTGTTCCATTGTTAATTCAATACTGAGACAATCTTTTGTCAAATGTGGTCCTCCACACTGCTCACAACTAATTCGTATTGAGTGAATATCTTTAGTCATCTTTTCCATTCGTCTCTCGACAGCATCTATCTTTGCGGAAATGGAATCTAAGTCATGGCTAGAATCGGCTATAGCTGCTTTAGATGATCTAACGATATCTTTTTCTTGGTGCCACTCATGTGAGTGGGAAGCAGTGTTATCAATAATTTTGTAAGCATCAGTTTCGGTTTTCTTCATAATAGAACCACCAGCTGCTATATCTATGTCTTTCCTTGTAGTGATGTCGCATCCTTGGTAGAATATTTGTACTATTTGACAGGTGTCTAAACCATGTTGCGGACATCCTCTTAACAACTTTCCATATCTTGTCCACGCCTCATATAGAGTTTCATTCGGTTTCTGTGTGAACGTAACAATTTCTGCTTGAAGTCTTACGGCTTTAGATGCAGGAAAGAATTGTTTAAGAAATTTGTCAACTAAAACATCCCATGTATCAATCGCCCCTTCAGGTAAAGATTCCAACCAATCTTTGGCTTCTCCCTTTAAAGTCCAGGGAAATAACATGAGATATATCTGTTCATCCTCCACTTCTCGGATTTTAAATAGTGTGCAGATCCTATTAAAGGTACGTAGATGTTCATTTGGATCTTCCTTCAGCGCACCACTAAATTGGCATTGATTAGTCACCATGTGTAGAATTTGTCCTTTGATTTCATAATCTGGCGCATTAATGTCTGGATGAGTTATTGCGTGACCTTGGCCAGTGCGTTTAGCTCTCATTCGGTCTTCCATACTTAAAGGTTCCAGATTCTCCATAATTGAATTTATTGAATCGGAATCACTAGAGGATTCTGATTTAATGGTTCGTTCCTCAACAATCTCTGTTTGAATGATTGGTGGTTCCGAAGGAAAGTTTAGTGGTTCAGGATCAATGAACCGTTCCTGAATATTCTCCGGATTCTCAATTGTGAGGTCGGGTTCAAAAAATGGATTATCGGAAATTTGAACTGTAGTACTTGGTCGACTGGATGATGATTCTAAAGAAAAATCAACGGCAGTAATATTTGCTAAATGTCTTGATCTAGTTACAGGTAGTGAACGTACAAAAGGTGGTGAACGTCTTGCTCGGTGCATTTACTGAATATCCTATTAGTTTTTTTTAAAAGGAAAGAAAAATTATAATAAGTTATCCAATCAATAGACTTTTCTGATTTTGCCCACGTTTCGAATAGCCAAAAGATGCAGCAGAGGGGCAGAATTCGTTTGGTCTCAATATAATTGAGGACTGTTTGGCTCCAATAACCCGGTCCACGTACAAATCCAACTATTACTACGAACCAGAAAATTTTGATGTCTATTAATTTAACTACTTAAAACAAATTTTCGTAATTTTAAGAAATTTAGATAAGAAGTAGAATAAAAATCTATGTCCTAAAACTAGAATAGCGAGAAATAAGAAAGAAAAAGAGTTCGTCGAAAAAGGTCGAAAAAGAAAAATGGTTGAAAAATAAAAGGTGACGGAAAAATAAAAGAAACTTATAAAACTTAAAAATACTTGACTAACCTAACCTTATTACTACAACTAACTTAAAATTATAATCGCAAATTGAGATAACTAATTGGAATGATAATTGGTACATAGTAAAAGGTGTCTAAAAATATTAAAGCTTACAAGAAAAACTATATCCCAAATGGAAATAACTTAAAAAGAAACTAAAACTTAAAAAGGCGTCGCAAAATTCTAAAGCACCTAAATCTTAGTCTAAAGAAAAAGCACTTAAGGAATTCTACGGCAAAGCCTAAAAATCTAGAGGTAAAAATAACTATTGCAAAAACTAAGTTTAAAATTAAATATGAGCGAAAAATACAAATATTACGCTAAAACGATTAAAAAGGACAAAATATAAAAATATACAAAAAGTTGTAAAAAAAAAAATTACAATTTTTATAAAAATATTATTTTTATATTAATTATTTATTAAAACTATTAATTTTACAATTTAATTAAACTAATTAAACTAAATAAAATAAATTAAATAAAAAGTAAAACTTAAAATAAAACTAATTATAATAATAATAATAATTAGGGTTAAATAATAATAATAATATTAATTAATTACCCGTAATTAATGCAAAATTAGGGTTCTGTCGCGTGTCAGGTACCCTCCGCGAGTTGCGGTATTCAAGGCATCAAACCCCGCGAGTCGCGGGGTTCCAGTTTTCAACTGACAGGTTATTTAAATTCGACGCGTTTTTCTTTATTTATTTTTTTATTATTATTTTCTGTTTTTAATTTTTCTGTTTAAAAAAAAAAATATGTGTATAATAAAAACTTATATTTAAAACTTAAATAAATAAAATTACTTTATAATTTTATAAATAAAAATCTTAAAACTAGATTTATATATATATATTTTTGTTTATATGTTTTTAAATAAAAACAAAATACTTAAATAAAACTTATATAAAAATAAAGAAACTTTATAAAACTTAAATATTTAACAAAATCTTAAAAATACTTATATTTTTGTTTTTCTTTTTATATTTTCGAATAATTAAAAAAAACGTAAATTTTTTTTTTTTATATTAGCGTTGCGCTTCCGGCGTTTAAGAGTCTCCCCGGCAGCGGCGCCAAAAATACTTGATGTCAAAGCTAAGGGGTATAAAATACTATTAAATTTTAGCAGGAAATACTATTAAATACGATACAATTTTACACAAGATATTTATTTATTTATAGAATGGATATACTTAAACCTTGCTACAACACTTATAGGCAGTGTACCTAATCGTACAGTAGTGTAGTTTTTAGTAAGTCCGGTTCGTTCCACAGGGAATCTTTTTTAAACAAAGCTCAACGCTATATTGGTTTACTTTTATAAAAATACAAATATATATATATAAGTAATATTATTATTATAAAGGGGGGTTTTTACCGTTTAATGACCGGTTTGTCGATTTTAAAACTTTAGTCGCAGTTAAAACCAAATAAATACAAGACTTTAAATTAAAGCATAAAGTAAATAACGATAATGAAATTGCGAATAATAAAAGTGCGATAAAATAAACTTGCGATAATTAAAAAGTACGATAATTAAAAGTGCAATTAAATACAATAACAATAAAAATGCGATAATTAGAAGTGCAATTAAATATAAAATAAAGAAAATTAAATATGAAATAAAAGAATTATGCTTATTTAAACTTCCGTAATCATGATGTTTGACGTGTTGATTTTAGTTTTATGCCCATGGGTTAATTGTCCTTTGTCCTGGATTATTTAATATGTCCATACGAATTTGTCCATAATAGTCCATCAGTCATAAATATAAAGAGCGAAAGCCTTCGTCAAATTATTCTTATTCCCGAAGTCAAATATTCCAACTAATTGTGGATTCGAATTGTAACAAGGTTTTAATACTTTGTTTAATGAATACACCAGGTTATCGACTGCGTGTAAACCAAGGTTTTACTACTTTGTTAACAATTACACCAATTACCCTTGAATGTAATTCACCCCTGTTTCAACAAGTTTATTAACTATTAATCCAGTTCCGTATCCGGTAAAATGAATAATTATTGGTATTTATAGATATCCCGCCCACCGTACCCAGTCAAGCGTATGTGGTTATATATAAATACGTCAAATTATAAGTTTGTATATTAAATTAACAAGGTATTGTTTAGTTAATATAAAACCCATTAATAGCCCATAGTCTAATTTCCACAAGTGTCGTTCTTTTGTCCAAACCCCAATTATGGTACAAAGCCCAATTACCCAATTTTAGTAATTAGCCCAACATCATGATTACTTCGGATTAAATAAGCATAATAATAACTTAGCTACGAGACATTAATATAAAAAGGTTGAACATAACTTACAATGATTAAAAATAGCGTAGCGTTACACGGACAGAATTTCGACTTACACCCTTACAACATTCGCTAACATACCCTTATTATTAGGATTAAAATTAAAATTAAAATTAAAATATAAATATAAATATATACGATATAGATAGAGAGATGGATGGATTTTTGGTTATTTTTGCGATCAGAATTCGTTTGCTTTTATAGGGATTTTCGACTTTTGGGGCTCCGCGACTCGCGGCATTTTTGCCTTCAAACTCCGCGAGTCGCGGAGTTTGAAATTACAGCTCAGTCCCTTTTGGAGTCTTTCTTGCCGACGGTTTATAATATATATATAATATATATATAATTAATTATATATTATATTATATTTATATACATAGTTAACTTGTAATTTTTAGTCCGTTGCGTCGAGCGTTGAGAGTTGACTCTGGTCCCGGTTCCGGATTTTCGAACGTCCTTGCGTACAATTTTATATTTTATACTTTGCATTTTGAATCTTGTACTCTTGTAATTTCGAGACGTTTCTTATCAATAATTGGAACCTCTTTGATTGTCTTTTGTACTTTTGAGCTTTTTGGTCGTTTGCGTCTTCAATTCGTCGAATCTGTCTTTTGTCTTCACCTTTTATTATTTAAACGAATATCACTTTTAAATAGAACAATTGCAACTAAAAGCTTGTCTTTCTTGAGGAATAATGCTATGAAATATATGTTCGTTTTTAGCATTATCAATAATATATATATAATTTATATAATTATTTATATATTATATTTTATTCTTATGCATAGTTGACTCATAATTTTTGGTCCATTGCGTCGGGCGTTGATAGTTGACTCATGTCCCGGTTCCGGATTTTCGAACGTCCTTGCGTACAATTTAATATCTTGTACTTTGCGTTTTATAACTTGTACTCTTGTCATTTTTAGACGTTTTTCATCAATAAATTGAACCTTTTGAATTGTATCTTGTACATTTGAGCTTTTTGGACGTTTGTGTCTTCAAATCTTCGTTTTCGCCTTTTGTCTTCGCACTTATTTATTTAAACAATTACAATGAAAATATAATACAATTACATATGAAAACCTATTATTTAGGAGGGATATTGCTATGAAATATATGTTCCTTTTTAGCCTTATCAGGCGCCAAGAAAGTGTTGATGTGTGCGGAACAATACATCTTTTACCCTCTAAATTTATACATGATTCAAATACTACAAATAAGCACACACAACTAACAAGCACTTTGAACCCGGTTATTATAGTACTTTAATGTAAGTATTCATTTCAAGTTCGTCCCAAGAGAGCAGTGTAAGTCGGATAATTGAAACTATTAATTGTCCTAGGGTTTGTTTGATTGGGGGTTTCGATTGATTTTGATTAACAACTAAAACTTGCACAATTAAACAAACTTAAACTTAACAAGTAAACTAGTAGCAAGTAACAAGTAACGAAATATTAAGAACTTAAATCAATAACTAAGTAGTGTTCACTTATCTAATCCTCTCTATGCTTGAATTGACCTGTTTTACCCAAATTGCTATCGCACTAGTTGTTGAACTATTAAATGTTTAGCATCACTACTAAATCTCAAATCAAATAACACTTCGCAAATTCACATAAGCATTGTATTCTAAGATCGAGTTAAGCACGATTTGGTTATTGAGATTATGCCTAGGTTGAAATCACTTAAAACCCCCAATTATCGAAATCACTTAAGATAACCGGCACTACTATGTTGACTAAAGGGCAATTGAAAACCAACCTAGATCAAGAACACAATCACTTGAAATTCCTAAACTAGTTATCTAGATCACCTAAGGTGTTGAAGCACACATTGATTCACTTCTCAAATCACTAAGAGAGCTACTCAACATATGTAATCAAAGTCAAGCCTAAAACAAACTCATAGCAATGGATCTTCAGCTAACTCAATAACACAAGATCATGTAATTCATTCAAACAACATTATTCAATTGATTTTGGGGCAAACACTAGCATTAGAGATTCATAGATAAGCAAACACAAGAGATTTAGCCAATCATGGCTAAGATTACACTAATAATAAGCATAAAAACATCAATAAATATCATCTTGAGTGATTACAAGTGATTAGTTCAAAGCTAGATGAAGACAAACAAAGATTACAACTAATTAGTGCAAAATGAGTAGAGTAAAGTGGAGATTACAACCCAAAATGACAAAGAGAAGAAGATCTAAGCTATAATCATAAGATAAAGAAGAACAAAATAAATTAAAACTAAAGCATTCATCATTATAAGTAGAGAAAATAAGAACAAGTGCTAAAATGGAAAAGAAATTACAAAATGGAGAATAGATGATGTAGATCTAGCATCTAGCTTCACTAATCTTTGGCTTGGAACATGAAATTAGGCTTTGATCTTGATGGAATCATGATTGGAACCCTTTTAGGGCTCCAAAACGGCCTAAGGAAGCATCTCTCTCACTCAAAAACCCCAAATTTGCTTTTATAGGTCGACTGAATTTTCTGGTTGAATCAGCGCCAGGAGCGGCGCTTTTGGAACAGGAGCGGCGCTTTTGGGAGGACAGGAGCGACGCTTTTGGGTAGGAGCGGCGCTTTTGGCACATAGGAGCGACGCTTTTGTGCTGGAGCGGCGCTTTGGCTACTGATCTTTTTAACACACGTTTTAGCACATAGGGTCGCCGCTTTTGACCTTAGGAGCGGCACTTTTGACCCTGGAACTTCATTTTCACTCCAAAACTTCACTTGGTTCATTCCTTTGGCCCAAGGGTTAATTCCTTAGCATAAATATGAACGTTTAGACCACTTTTGTCCCGAAACGACTAAATACCACAAACCGCTCACTAATCATCACAACCCGTATCGAAATGTCACGAAAGTAGGGGGATATTGTGAAGATAAATATGTATATTTTGAGCAATATCGGGTGTTTTTCGGTGGCTAGCCAGATTTTAGGGCATAATTGTTTCTCTTGGTTTCTGGTTGGTTATTTTTCGTGTGTTGATTATCTTTCTTGTTGCCGTGTGGTCAGAATTGGGGTTTCTGTTTCTTGGCTTCCCAGTTTTTTGGCGAAAGTGGGTCATCGGGAAGTTTTAAATGCGGGTGTTGGTGGTAACCCGTTTCATCTCTAGACCCTCTTCACTTTTATCGCGTTTTTTGGATGGCCACTAACCTTCCGCCGTCGTTCTTGTGGTCTTTGGTTTGATGGTTTTCAAGTTGTTTGTTGGATATGTTCAGTTATTTGTTGGTCAACTTCTCTCGTCCTTTCCACGATTCTGCTCTAAATCTGGCTGGATGTACCCTTTTCGGTCACCGAGATTTTGGTTTGACGTTCTCTCAGCCATATGTACACTGGTGAAGATTCTACCTTGCTGGATATTGGTGTTGACTGTAGTTCCTTTATGGTTCTGACCTTTGACGATTTAAGCTCGTCGTTGCCAAAAACCTTTTGATTCGGTCTTTATGCTTGGAAGCCAGGCTGTGAGTTCGTTCCCTGGAACTCTTGTTTTGTGCAGGTATCAAGACTGGTGCTTTTTGGGCAAGATTTTCTTTCTTGTTGGCGTTTTGAGGTGGTGACCGATGGTTATGTTGTTTTCAGACTAGTGGTTGTTTACCGTGGCTCCTGTTTGGAACATCTATGGTATCACACACTTTGTCTAATCCTTTGCGACGTTCTCTCGACCTAATTTTGGTAGAATTGTGATTCTTATTGGTTACCACATTTTTTTTTCTAGCTAGTTTTTTTCGATAGGAGCTCGGCGACTACCAGCGGTTGTTTCTTGTTGTTTGGTGGACGTAGTGGCGGTCGGTGTTCTCCCGACCGTCAACGCTTGTTTTTTTCTTTCTTTTTAGTATTATCGGCCGGTAGGTTTTTTTAATTTGGCGTGTTTAGACTACTATTGGTTCCTACTAAAGTGTGTTACGTGTTGATGGTACCGTATTTGGTTTTCAATATCTGGCCGCTTGTTTTGCCTAGTTTGAACTCTCTATTGTATTACTTGTACTTGTTGATGTTAAATCCGTTATTACCTTTTTTAGGGAAAAAATATATGAAATAATCGGAGGCTCACATGTGAAGAAAAGACTCATAATAAGTTATCAATAACTGTACATAAAATACACGTGTTTATTAGGCAGGCATATGATGGCAAAGAAGCACATACATTGACATGTTTCCGCATGCCATCGTCTTCAATTTCAACCCCACTTTTGTCATCTAATGAACCATTGGTGATGTTAAAAGCTCACGAATTTAGAATCTTGCCATCATCTTCAATATGTATTTATAATCTAAACTGTAAAAACATTGTCTTCTATTTGCAACAGGGTAAAAACTCATCTAGGTTTAAACTAGAAACATGAAATTTTATTGTAGACTACTTTAAGCATACTTTACATAATTTAATTCCATTTTTATACCTTAAACCTATTATAATTATAAAATAAACATTGATATAAAAATTATATAAAGAAAGTCGATCTTAAAAAGTTATTTAATATTTATATTTTTTTGTAACTAATCAAACAAAGTTTATAAATTTTAATATGCTATGCTTACATCTAGCCTTAATAGCTACGTTTACCTTTCTTCATATTATTATTATGTTACTATAAATATCTATAATACTACATACGTTTTCTGAATTAAATATTTCTTCATGACAACATTGTATGTAGTTTGCATCCTAGTATGATTATAATTCTATATTAATAATAAAATATATGTAATGTAATGAATAGTTGTAATTATAATCATTCTTATTCAATATTAGAATAAAAATGTAATAAATTTTTATTAAATATTAGAATAAAAATGTAATAAATTTTTATTAAATATTAGAATAAAAATGTAATAAATTTTTATTATTCTTACTAATTACGGAGTATTAGAATAGAATAAAGATGTTTTATTTTAAAAGATATTCTTACTAAATATTAGAAGACATAAATTTATATTATTATAAACACTTCAAATCACACCATTTTTTAGTTTTTCTTGCAAAATAAAAATCATACGATTATCTTAAAACTATCTTATCAATAAGTATAACTTTACTAGCTTTAACTAAGATATTATCCATATATACCGAATAACGAATAAAATTAGGGAAAAATATTCTTTTGACTTTGTTTATATTAACAGCAACATTTTTCTCATTAATAACTAAACAATAATGCTACTTTTTAAACGTTAATACTATAAATATCAAGAGTGTAATTTCAAGAACTTAAAGAGGTCTTCACGTAACGAATCTGAATTTTCTGTATTTTTTGGAAGAACTCCACTAGACACGAAGGAAAACTGTTGGAACATATATGTCTTGTCTTGAAAATTAGTAGACATTATTATCATGAAAAGTTAAGAATGTAATGTAATTAATTTATGGTAACTATGCCTTGTCTTAATTTTTTTTTGAACAACCAACTTTATTAATCTCAACGAGCTATACTAGCAAATTGAGCTAGTATAGACCCGCAAACCACATTACAACGGCTTACAACGCCAATCGTTCCAATTTACAATCTTTTAACCTCTACTTCTATACCAATTGAAAGAAAAAAGACAAATAGAATCAAACAAAATACACCGCTTTAACGAACTTTGATGAAATACCTGACTATTCCTGAACCTCCATATGTGCCAAACAGTAGAAGCAACGATGACATACAATCTGACCTTTGTATCCTCGGACTCTCGCCACTCTTCATACCATGCTATCCAATCAACCCATTCGGAAAAAATTGGCAACGACATCTCGGTCCAAATACGAATTCTTCTCCATAAATCAGACGCCACTTCACAATCAAACATAACATGATGAATTGATTCAATTGCAATGTCACAAGATACGCACCTTATCGTTTGAATTTCAATTCCTCGACGCAAGAGATTAAGTCTAGTGGGAAGCCTATCTAACGCCAACCTCCATAAATATACATTAATCTTCCGCGGCACTTGTTTCAGCCATATCGTATATAAACTGGATGATGGAAGTACCTGATCGTCTACATATTCTCTAGTACCCCTTACTGAAATATCCATTGTCATCCGATAAAGACCATATCCAAGAATCTGTTAGAAATTGGGTATGAATTGACTGCCCGGATTGATTCTTGAATCGTGTGTTCACTTTCTCTATAAAGTATTTCGACCCAACAATTGCCTCGGTTTCACGAAATCTTTGCAGGGATAAGACAAGAACGCAATCAGTGTTTTTGGCAACGAATCACTGATCAAATTATCTGATAGAATGTGTGTTTTCTGTTGTTATGAAAAGAATGCAGAATGAACAATAAGCCGTTCATAAAACTATTATAGAAAAACAGCTAGGAAATGCCTTCATTTTTGGCGGAAAAATCAGTTATACCGAAAAGGTATAAATATTCGTTGAAAGGGTTGGAATGCACTTTTTCTAAGTAATGAATAGTGCAATTTAGATTGAGGTTTCGGGGCGCTGCCCCCTCGACCCCTGCCCGCTCACCTAGGAGCGGGACCCCAGCCATGATTATAAATGAATTACTTTATAGATTTGTTAGAAAATAGGTATGAAACGACTGCCCGGATTGATCCTTGAATCGTGTGTTCACTTTCTCTATAAAATATTTCGACCCAACGATTGCCTCGGTTTCACGAAATCCTTACAGGGATAAGACAAAAACACAATCAGTGTTTTTGGCAATGAAATCACTGATCAAATTATCTGAAAGATTGTGTGTTTTCTGTTGGTTGGAAAATGAATACAGAATGAACAAAAAACGTCCATAAAAGTGTTATAGAAAACAGTTAGAAAATGAAAGAGTGTATCCCTTCATTTTTGGCGGGAAAATCTGTTATACCGAAAAGGTATAACTATTGGAATGCACTTTTTCTAAGTAGCGAATAGTGCAATTTCGGTTGAGGTTTCGGGGCGCTCCGCTCGACCCCTGCCCGCTCACCTGGGACCCCAGCCAGGGGCGCTGCCCCTTGGACCCCGCTAGGGGCGTTGCCCCCTTGACCCCCGCAATTACGCGCCAGTTAGTAGCCAACTCTTACGGACGTGTACTCCACACTCTCCGAACCCGTTGTTTAGTAAAACTAGCTAACTCTTGCATTCAAGTAAATCGCAACTAACTAAAATGCATGTTGGATGACACTAAAATCACCAAAAGAATCGATACCATCACCTAAAACCAAGCTGCCAATTTTCGACACTAGCTCATGAACATATGCTTCATTACGTGAACCTATACCTTCTCGATTCCAAGCCCATGACCACGACCCATTGATGAATCTTTCTGCGATCGTGCACTCTTGATTACTCTCTAGCCGAAATAATCTGCCAAACCTGTCTTTTAATGTGCCATCACCTAACCAATAATCTTTCCAAAAAACGAACATTATGACCGTTACCAATCTTCATTCGCAGCACGTCTTAGGGGACTGCAGCTACATTTCTAGCTTTAAAGAAAGTTGTTATAATTGATGACCAAATACCATTCCTAGTCGGGTTTGATTGCAGCCCACCTGACTCCCCATGAATAGCTTTAATGACTCTTGCCCATAAAGAATAAGGTTTGGATACAAATCTCCAAATCCATTTAAACATGAGCCCAAGATTTAAAGCTCGCAAAGTACCAACACCAAGACCGCCTTTATCACGGGAAGCCAACACTAGTTCCCACCGCACCCAATGCATCTTCGATATGTCACTTGTACCACCCCAGAAAAAATGAGCTCTTAATTTCTCCATGTAATTAATAACAAGTTCTAACATAAAAATGACGATAAGTAGTAGATGCCTAAACTTCCCAACACCACCTTCACAAGCCTAAAGGACCTCCGATTGAAAGTAAATTGGCTTTCCAACCCGATAAACGTTTAACAAACCGAATAAAATGAATGTTTTGTAGATACGTTAAAACCGAATAAAATGAATGTTTTGTCATCTTTTACGATCATGAATATTGTTTTCTTACTCTCGACAATGCTTTGATCAGCATTATATAGCAACACCGTACGCTAGGGGTGAAACTACATGGAGACAAGAGGCGCCCGTCCCCAATGTATTTTTTTTTCAGTGTAAAAATTTTGGGTCTTTCGACTTTGTCACCAATGGATTTTTTTTTGGCCTTAAAACCTACATATTTTGTTTCAAAACCTACATATTTTACCTCAAAATCTTCAAATTTTGCTCAAAATTCTTAAACTTTTACCCCAAAACTTTCAAATTGTGTCCAAAAACCTTCTACTTTTGCTCAAAAACTTTCATAACTTGCCTAAAAACCTCAATTTTTTGCCCTAAAAACTTCATATTTTGTTCAAAAAAATTGCTACAATTTAAATTTTTTTTTACCACCTGTAAAAAAAATCTTAATTCTGCCACTGCCGTACGCGACATTTTTCGTTTATTTTCTCACATTATCATTAATTCAAATTAAAAAAAAAAAAAGTATTTGACAACATTATAAATTTAACTTTAATTTTTTATGAAAAAAAATATGATAACATATAACCAATCTGAAAATTACGAAACAATACAATGAAGGAATTGCAAATTTAATGTCGTTAGCTTTTCAAGTCAGTTAATAACACCGTTACCTGTGTTCTAATAATCTAAAAAAAAAAAAAAAAAAAAAAAAAAAAAAAAAAAAAGAATGAAAAGAAAGGGGACTCGGTCTCCGTGGCGAATCCTTATTGGACACTAAATCCTACATGGAACTAACACATCGTCATAGATCCTTATCCGGTACTCCAACTACAATTGTAGTCAGAATCAGTTAGCGCAAAACTTTATGGCATATAAAGTAATTTTCCCAAAATAGAGGGGTACAATATTTTACATCAATTTCATCCCCTGTGCATCTTCTATGCTATATATATATATACCGCTGATCTTCTTGTGCGTCACAAAATTTCTTCCGCCGGCCGAACTATACATACACATACATACGTACATTCAGTGGTTTCAATTTTAAATCGTAATCGATTTCGATTAAATTCAGCTTGAATTATGTGTTGATTTTCAACTATAAAGCTTTGAATTTGATTTTGTTCGATTTTGGTTTGATTTAATCGATCTACAACTAGCAAGTTTTAGGTATTGTACTATTCAGATCTGAATTTATTGACGTTGTTAATTAATTGTAATGAATCTGTTTTGTTACATGCATATGATTACGTTGATTTGATAGATCGGATATGAATTGTTGATCTTAGATCATGATATATCAATGTTTGTGTTTGTGATTCGATTGGATTTGATATTGAAAAGGTGAATTTGGTAGGTTATTTGATGTGGATCTGAATATCAATGTATTGATTGGTTTAATTTGATGATTATAATAAACTCCTGATTGTTTTTTTAATTGAAAAGAAAATAAATTAACAATTATTAAACTCTTGTACTGATGTTATAGTGATTGATTTGTGTATTAAGGTGGTAAAATAGTTTGTAACGAGTAATTGTGATCTCACTGTTTGATTTATAGTGGTGTTACCTTGTAATGTTGTTATTTTTAATTTTGATGGTTGATGTTTATGAATATGCAGATCTTCAAAGATGGCACAACCAGCTGCCAAATCAGGATGGCTGAGGGGGAGAGTAAAGGCTGTTTCCTCCGGTGACAC
This sequence comes from Rutidosis leptorrhynchoides, assembly GCF_046630445.1. Taxonomy (NCBI): domain Eukaryota; kingdom Viridiplantae; phylum Streptophyta; class Magnoliopsida; order Asterales; family Asteraceae; genus Rutidosis; species Rutidosis leptorrhynchoides. The sequence goes on along the minus strand of NC_092334.1, from coordinate 476,969,410 downwards.
CTTGGTGATTATGGGAATCACCAAAGCTGAAATTCCACCTGAGAAAACTGTCGTTTTGGCTCATCTTTCTGCACCTAGATTAGTATGTCCCCTTCAACATGCAACCCCTTAATATTTGTTTCATGATGAATTATATTATGATTATTGATAATTGATAATGATTTAATTTATTTATCAAGACATGGTTCAAATTTCGTTACTTTATTTGTAGGCGCGTAGAGGTGGTCAGGATGAACCGTTTGCATGGGATAGCAGGGAGTTTTTACGGAAGTTTTGCATAGGAAAGGTTGTGACATTATAAACTCCCTAAATTTATTATTAGTTGTGTTGGTTTATGTCTTTTATTAATGATAAATTTAAATCCGTTAGCTGATTTTATCTATTGGATTACTAGGATGTTGTGTTTAGAACGGAATATACCATCCCAAATTTCTCTCGCGAGTTCTGCAGTGTTTTCATCGGTACTACCAACGTTGGGAATGAGGTTGTCACTCATGGTTGGGCGAAGGTGATTTCAAAATTTTTTCTAGCATTTATTACGCAATATTCTTTGACATGCAATATGAAAAGCTGAATGGATTGTGCCACAATTGTGGAATTAGAAAAAATCTAGTTAATTATTATGTTTTAACTATACACAAATCATGCATTTGCGTTTGTAGGTTAAGGAACCTAAAGGAGAGCCGGCTCCCGAGCATACCGAGTTGCTACGCCTTGAAGAACAAGCCAAACAACAAGGCGTTGGATTATGGAACAGGGTTAGTTACTGTTACTCAAACCAGTCATTATTAGATCCACATATACCATGCTATTGATATGGATATTGAATATAATTATTGGATTCACATATTATTATACAATGTGATGAATTTTTTTTTTTTTGGCTTTCAGTCTCCGGGTTCAGTTGAGGCAGCTATTAGGGATCTTCCTCCTTCTGCTGTTGGTGACCCGAGCAATCTTGATGCTATGAGTCTTTTAGCTGCAAACAAAGGCAAATCTATGGAAGCCATTGTAGAACAAGTTCGTGATGGGAGCTCACTTCGTGTTTATTTGCTTCCCGAGTTTCAGTTTGTCCAAATATATGTTGCTGGAATCGCGGTTAGCAATTTAGCTTTCTTACGTTATCTTGATCTTTTTTTTATTGGAGTTTTTACATGTAATAATAATACATTGCTATTGGCATAACCTAAATAACTTTTTTTCATTTTAACTAGGCACCGTCTATGGGACGAAGGATGCCACAAGAATCAACTCAACCAATAGAAGTACCGTCTGTTGAAACTAACGGAGAAACTAACGGTGAGTCTCGTGGACCGTTAACGTCAGCTCAAAGAGTTTTAGCCTCGTCAACAACCTACACCGAAGTTTCCCCTGATGCGTTTGCGAGAGAAGCTAAACATTTTACTGAGATTCGTGTGTTAAACAGAGATGTAAGTAATTTGTTGCTTCTTTGTGCTATCTATGTGTGTTTTTGATTCTGATACTGTGACTGATGAAATTATCTACAGGTTCGAATTGTTCTTGAGGGTAATGACAAGTTTAGTAATTTGATTGGTTCCGTGTATTACTCGGATGGTGAGTCAGCAAAAGATCTGGGAATGGAGCTAATTGAAAATGTATATCACCTTCTTTCTTTTTGAACTATGTTTTTGTTAGTTTTCAATAAATTATCTATCAACTCTCTTTTTTATGTGTAGGGATATGCAAAATATGTTGAGTGGAGTGCAGGTATGATGGAAGAGGAAGCCAGGAGGAAGTTGAAGGCTGCAGAACTTCAAGCAAAGAAGAGTAAGTTGAGGCTCTGGACAAACTATGTTCCTCCAGCTACCAATTCAAAGGCAATATCAGATAATTTCACAGGAAAGGTTAGTTTTTTTTTTTTTTTTTTTTTATTTTATTTTATTTTTATCTCTCTCTTTATCTTCTAAGCATATTTTTTTTTTTTAAATTTTTACTTAAATGTAGTTATTTACAAATGTGTACAGGTGGTTGAAGTTGTTAGTGGGGACTGTATCATTGTTGCTGATGATTCCCTGCCATTTGGTAGTCCAGCAGCTGAGAGACGAGTCAATCTCTCGAGTATCAGATGTCCCAAACTGGGTAATCCGCGAAGAGATGAGAAACCCGCTCCATATGCTCGTGAAGCAAGGGAATTATTGAGAACAAGATTAATTGGACGCCAAGTAAGCCATCTTTTCCTTTAAATGGATTTGGATTTTGGTATTGTGGTTGATGGGTAACGGGTCAAAACAGGTTTCAAATAAAGCTTTTCATTATTCGTTTTGATCGAATCATGTTGAGTTTACCTCTAACCACTTGTTATGTCTATTTAATATTTTTATTTATAAATAACTAGCGTGTTAGCTATTTTTCCAACAACAATCATAACATAATAATGATCGAAATCTATCAATAAAATGATTTAGGAGGTTTCACCTATAGACCTGTTTAATAGGATAACCAAATTAATCAATTTGTAAGTAATTTGCTAACTCTATGTAAGTCTATTATTTGGAATAAAAGATGGTCGATTTAAACTTATTATTTGAATTTAGGTTCAAGTCTCAATGGAATACTCAAGGAAGGTTCCTATCGATGGATCTGTTGCCCCATCTGGGCCAGCAGACTCAAGAGTAATGGGTTTCGGGTCCGTTTTCCTATTGTCTCAGGGAAAAGAAAACGGAGATGTATCCGTTACTGCCCCCCCTACATCTACAACTCAGCAGCCTGGTATTAATGTTGCTGAGCTCATAATTGCTCGTGGTTTCGGCACCCTAATTAAACACCGAGACTTTGAGGAAAGATCAAATTACTATATGAATCTTGATGCAGCTGAAAAACGTGCTATTGCTGGTAAAAAAGGAATTCATTCAGCAAAAGATCCTCCAAGTATGCATGTCACCGATCTTTTGGCTGTAAGGAATCCTAAACTAAACTAACGATTTGCGTTTGACTGATATTTTTTTAATGTAATGTGTTGACCGAGTTTGTTTTCTGACTATGATTTCTTCAGACAACAGCCAAGAAAGCCAAAGATTTCCTTCCGTTTTTGCAACGTAACAGGAGGATGACAGCTGTCGTTGAATATGTTCTTAGTGGTCATAGATATAAGCTATTTGTGCCTAAAGAAACATGTAGCATTGCTTTCTCGGTTTCGGGTGTCAGATGCCCTGGACGTGATGAACCATATTCTAATGAAGCAATTTCACTTATGAGACGAAAGATAATGCAGAGGGATGTAGAGGTACTTTTTCTTTCACCCTAAAAACACCCTAATTTTTATTTATCTACGTGGTAAGAGGTGGGAAAATGGGTGGGTCCCTTGAGTTGAGTAAACATCAAAATTATTCATTTTTGGGTGGGGGTACACTAACTGTGTAGATTTACATTTATTTCTTTATTTTATAGATATCTCATGTATCATTTTAATAAAATCTTATTTTTTCAATAATAATCTAGTATTTTAACAAAATTAGTAAAGAGTTTTTTGCAATAAGGTTGAACTTTGTGCGACTTTCAACTGTTTGGTCCTTTTTCTTGTTAGCTTTCTTTTGTATGCCCATTTGAGATAATATATGTACCCTGAAAAACCATATCTAAGATTAATGTTTTGCTGTTTTTTTTTTTTTTACTTCAGATTGAGGTAGAAACAGTTGATAGAAACGGGACTTTCATTGGGTCATTATGGGAATCAAAAACTAATGTCGGGGTTACACTTTTGGAAGCTGGCCTTGCAAAGCTTCAGACGGGATTTGGTGCTGACCGAATTCCAGATGCTCATATTCTTGCTCAGGCTGAGCAATATGCCAAGAAACAGAAATTGAAGGCAAGTAGCTTGCTTTTGTTATATGTTAAAACTATAAAAGGACATATCGTTACTTTAAATCAAATTGTGAAATCAGATCTAATAGATATAGTTTTGTTGCAGATATGGGAGAACTATGTGGAAGGAGAGGAAGTTACTAACGGTGCAGCTCCAGATAATAAAAAACAGAAAGAAGAGTTTAAGGTCCCTAGGATTACTTTTACTGTAATTTTACTTAAAATGTTACTGTATTTTGGATTTTTAAAATCTAAATGCTTGATTTTCAGGCGGTGGTAACCGAAGTCCTTGGTGGCGGAAAGTTCTATGTTCAGGCCGTTGATCAGAAAGTTTCCCTCATTCAGCAGCAACTCGCTTCTTTAAACATTAAAGAAGCACCTGTGATTGGTTCATTTAACCCAAAGAAGGGTGACATTGTTCTTGCTCAGTTTAGTCAAGATAAGTCTTGGAACCGAGCCATGGTGAGTTACGTTATATGTTGACTCATTTGACCCGTTCATAAAAAAGGGCTGAAGATATTACCTCTAAACTTGGTGAATTCCTCGTGTATTATGGTTTTGATTTTTGTTTGTTTGACAATGATAGGTTGTAAATGGTCCACGTGGTGCTGTTCAATCAACTAAGGACCAATTTGAAGTGTTCTACATCGACTATGGAAATCAAGAAACTGTTACTTACAACCAGTTGCGTCCTCTAGATCCGTCTGTATCGTCCGCACCTGGGCTGGCTCAACTTTGCCAACTGGCTTACGTAAAGGTACCCACATTGGATGAGGATTATGGTCAAGAAGCAGCCGTGCATTTAAGCGAAACCATACTTAGTGAGCCAAAGGAATTCAGGGTTGTAATTGAAGGCCAAGATGCTTCTGGTGGTAAAGCTAAAGGCCAAGGAACTGGAAGTATTATCTCGGTTACTTTAATTGACGACACTGACATCAGTGTTAACGCCACTATGCTCAAGGTTCTTTTTTTATTTATGAAATTAATTTTTTTTTCCAGTCTATCTATATATATATTTATTAAAAATTTTATGAATGGTGTAGGGAGGACTAGCAAGGTTGGAGAAAAGGAAGAGATGGGAGGCTAAAGAAAAACAGCAAATTCTGGACGAATTAGAAAAGATTCAATCAGAAGCACGCACCGCACGATTGGGAATGTGGGAGTATGGTGATATCGAGTCCGATGACGAGGAGAACCCTCTTCCCGGTAAGAAGACTGGTGCTGGAAAGCGTTGAACACCTGCAACACTTTTAGTTGCAGCTCTATAGTTTTACAGAGGCAGGCAAAATCCTTTGTTTATGTGAGTGAGAGAGATAATATTCTGCTAAGAAATAGAATGTTTTTTTTTGTTGTTGAGGTTTTTTTTATTCTTTTCTTTGGTAGAGGACTATTTTGTTATGATACCTTTTTTTTTTTCTTTTTTTTTTTTTTGTAGTGGTTTAATTTATTTATAGACTCTTAATAAGGTGAGGAGTAATGGTAGAACAAGAGTTTAACTGATAATCGTAAGCGGAAGTTTGTTTAATATATGTACTTTCCGTGTTTGACTGAGCCTTAAAACTTTAAATACTTCAATCCACCACCCATTCATTCATGTAGTGGTTATTCTTTGGGGTCAATTTAGACCCAAATATGACAATTACATTGAGAGGCAGACTATAGTCATGTTTCTTATTCTCTAGCTCGTTTTAATGCTTGCTCGGCTATGGTTTCGGATCCAGAAATATTTTATGATGTAATAACTAAAAGCTTGTGTTACCTAGTGGTAATCATCCTGTTAAACGACCATAGTATGTTCTTTTTGCACTTGTATATTCTTGCACACGATTAGCGTGATATTTGTGATATAGATGTCAAAGGTAGAAAGTGACTGATTTAAAAAATTTGTGACCTTTATTGGGGTAGCAGGCAGCTAAGTTAGAGTTATCGAATGCTGACTATACGTTCTTTGACTATGCTTTCACTCAGACTCTGACTTAATTTTTGTCAACTCTGGCCGAACATGATAGTATGTAAAGTCTAGACTATTTTCGTCCGTTTTCCTCAACACTTTCTCGTATGTGCGGTACAGAACCTTACCGGGAATTGTCAGCCATGTTTACACAATGTTCATTGTATTCTAAAGTTGGCTACATTGTCGTTTAATGTAACAACATTCATGTAGAAATCGCAATTTGATCAAGTTGGCGAAACCTTCTACTGAAACAATCCCGTTCCCAACAAACCTCTAAAAAACAACAGTTACATCCAAGTCTTATTTTGATAAATATAACCTCTAGTCCTCTAACTTATGTTAAAAGAATCGAATTTTTTTGTTGCCTTTAAGCCGAGATAATACTGCAAGTAACAACTTAAATACTCTGCCCAAACTAACATTTGATTTTATCATGAAGCCAATACGACCCGTTGCTCAGGTATCACCCCTTGTATTCCTCCTTCGAGGAGCACCTGTTTCCCCACCTGATTCAGCTGTTATAGCTTTACCTCCATCTTTCTTCGGTGCCACATTTGCCTTTTACCTAAAAAACATAATACAACAACATAAAACAAAAAACTTTTAAACTGTCGAAAGTTCGTACAAGGAAAAGGTAGATTGCGACTCACTGGCTTCTTCTTGATGGCTAAGAAGATCTTCAACAAGGGACTAACAATCACAACAGCAAGCGAAACTATGATGCCAACTATGGAAATCAAGAAGTGTTTTACATCGACTATGGAAATCAAGAAACTGTTACTTACAGCCAGTTGCGTCCTCTAGATCCGTCTGTATCGTCAGCACCTGGGCTGGCTCAACTTTGCCAACTTGCTTACGTAAAGGTACCCACATTGGATGAGGATTATGGTCAAGAAGCAGCTGTCCATTTAAGCGAAACCATACTTAGCGAGCCAAAGGAATTCAGGGTTGTAATTGAAGGCCAAGATGCTTCTGGTGGTAAAGCTAAAGGCCAAGGAACTGGAAGTATCATCTCAGTAACTTTAATCGATTACTCGGAGATCAGTGTTAACGCCTCTATGCTCAAGGTTCTTTTTTTTTTTTTTATAAAATTAATTTTTTTCCCAGTCTATCTATATATATTTATTAAAAATTTTATAAATGGTGTAGGGAGGACTAGCAAGGTTGGAGAAAAGGAAGAGATGGGAGGCTAAAGAAAAACAGCAAATTTTGGACGAATTAGAAAAGTTTCAGTCAGAAGCGCGCACCGCGAGATTGGGAATGTGGGAGTATGGGGATATCGAGTCTGATGATGAGGAAAATCCTCTTCCCGGTAAGAAAACTGGTGCTGGAAAGCGTTGAACACCTGCGCAACACTTTTTGTTGCAGCTCTTTATAGTTAACAGAGGCAGCTAAAATCCTTTGTTTATGTGAGTGAGAGAGATAATATTCTGCTAAGAAATAGAATGTTTTTTTTTTTTTTTTGTTGTTGAGGTTTTTTTTTTTCTTTTTTCTTTGGTAGAGGACTATTTTGTTATGAAACTTTTCTTTTTCTTTGTAGTGGTTTAATTTATTTATACAGACTCTTAATAAGGTGAGCAGTAATGTTAGAACAAGAGTTTAACGGATAATCATTAGCGGAAGTTTGTTTTATATATGTACTTTCTGTGTTTGACTGAGCCTTAAAACTTTTAAATACTTCAATCCCTCTGATTCTGTAAGTGTTGTTCTTTGGGCCCAATTTAGACCCCAAATATGACAAACTATTTGACCTCATCCAACCTCTTAGATATATATGTATACATGTAGAGGCGCTGATTCTCTAGCTTGTTTTAATGCTTGCTCGGCTATGGTTTTTGCTCCAGGCGTACTTTATGCTGTAAAACTGAAAGTGCGAGTTACCTAGTGGTAATCTTCCTGTGAAACGACCATACTATCTTCTTTATTGTACTTACGTGTTCTAGCACATGATTAGTGACCAACAGCGGAAAACATCATATCTTCAGTGCCATATTTATAAGTGAATGTATTGATGATATTTGTAGTGTAAATGTCAAGGGAATAAAGTGTCTTTGATTCAAAAAATTGGTGGCTTTTTTAGGGTAGCAGGCAGCTAATTGAAAGTTATCGAATAATGACTATACGTTCTTTGACTATGCTTTCACTCAGACTTGACTTATTTCCGTCCGTTTACTTTAACACTTTATCGTATGGTTGGTAGTTTCATTCAGAACCTTGCCAGGGATCGTCAATCATGTTTACACAATGTTTAGTGTATTCTAAAGTTGGTTGCATTGTCGTTTAACATAACAACATTCATGTAGAAATCGTAATTTTATCAAGTTGGGGAAACCTTCTACTGAAAAAATTCCAATATATATACCTCTAAAAAACAACAGTTACATCCAAGTCTTATTTTGAATAATAAAACCTTCAACTTTATGTTAAAAGAATCTCATTTTGTTTTCCGCTTTAAACCGAGATAAAACTGTAAGTAACAAAAACTTAAATCCTCTGCCCAAACTAACACCTTGATTCTATCATGTAGCTAATACGACTTCTGCTTTGTCTTCTTGACATGATCATGTATCGCTCTTTGTATTCCTCCTTCGAGAAGCAACTGTGTCCTCACCTGATTCAGCTGTTAACGCCTTACCTCCATCTTTCTTCGGTGACACATTTGCCTTTGCCTAAAAAACAAAATACAAGAACATAGAACAAGTTTTAAAACAGTCAAAAGTTCATACAAGGAAAAAATAGATTGCGACTCACTGGTTTCTTCTTGATCGCTAAGAAGATCTTCAACAAGGGACTAACAATCACAACAGCAAGCGAAACTATGATGCCAACTACAACACTTGGTTTCTTCTCAGCCTCTTCAATAAGTTCCTGCAAAAATAGTAAATCAAGTTTAAAATATTTATGACCATAAATTAAGAACGGCTAATCGGCTATTAACTAACGATGCTGATGACTTACCACAACCTTCATCTTGTGGCCACTCAAGATAGGCAGATCAGCAATCTTGTATAGCACATCAAACACAGATTTCTGCAACTTACATAACAATTTTATCATAAATAAGTTAAAACACAAATAAAAAAGATTCTCTCTCCAGGTTACCCGAAGAGGGCACGAATTCTGTTGCCAAAAACTGGAACTGTTTTGATTTTTTCATAAAATTTACATTGAAAATGGTAATAAATCAATTACCTGAATACCCTTGAGACCATCCATACTTGCTGCTTCTTCCTCTATTGTTATATTCTCCTTTTCGATCAAAAACTTGGGCTTCCACGTGGCATCCCTGATGGACGCAGCAGTCGTCTCCTCACTCGCTATCAAAATATTATCAAACAAGATACCTTCTTGCATTGTCCAAATCTCGATACCAATTGCAGCAATAGGCTCAAAATTAGGCTTCTCAAGTTCATAATACTCCTCATTCGGAATCATACGAGGCTTCCAAACACCCATATAACTCGGATTATCAATAAGTGGAGCGTACCACTTACCTTTGTAATTCGGGTTCATTTTCATCGGTCTCTTCCACTCTCCACAGCCCGGTGCCGACTCACATTTCGGGTTTGAAACTTTTGGTGCTTCCCATTCACCATCTTCCTCATCGTCCCAGTCTTCAGGCCTCACGGCCTCGGGATCATCAACTTCATCGGGCTCATCATCTAACCATCCTTCGGGCTTTTCAGCCTCGTCATCCAATATCTCCATTGGTGCATTCTCGTCCCAATCATCGGGCTTTTTAGCATCCGGATCGGGTATTTTCTCCGTGTCATCCCAATCTTCGGGCATTTTGTCTTCGGGGTCAGGAATCGTTTCGGGAGGGACTAACGACGGTGTAAAATCTTCGTTCGACATAAAATTCACTTTCTTTTTCTCTTCGCCATCGATTAAAATCCTCACCTCGTTATCCGGTTTTAAAATGGCAGTGTACACATGTGTCATCCTATCTGGTGGGACAAAAGGAGGGGAATTGAGATGGTGTTCAACATGCTTTCCGGTTTTGAGATTTTTGTGATTTACAATGAAATGGACCTTGTTAGTCGGCCCACATTTATCGGGGCCAAACATAATCGAGTAAGGAGAATTGTTATTGAATTGTTTGGGTGACCAGCCCGCTTCTTGTGGCCGGAGAAATTTTAGATATGCACCACCACATTCAAGACCACCTTGAAGGCGAGTTTCGAATTGCAGAATGATTGTTTGATCGTTAAGATCTACAGGCGTGTCTAGTTCCTTCACGATTGCGTACTTTCTAGCCTTTTCGGTGACAAGTAGCCCGTAATCATCATGTCCTTGGCTCTTTGAGTGGTTCCATACACCTAAAAGGGTCAAAAACGGTCACGAGATAATTCAGTTAGACTATACATTTAGGTAAAAGTACTCGCTCTAAGAGAAACTCTGATTTATTTATATCAAGTAGCGAGGGAAAAGGTAAAAAACGGTTATGAAAAAAAAAAAAAAAAAACTTTTAAGAGAACGTACATTTGAGTAAAAGTATTCGCCCTCCCTGTATAATACTCATTATTTACCCGTTTATATCATACCAAAACTATGTAAAAAATGTCAAACAAATTATGCATTAAGTTTGATTGAAACACTACCCAAATAAAGAAGACTTGATATTAAAAATAATACAAATTTTCAGATCCAAACAGAAATAATTTAGTTACCTAAATACTCTTCATTCTCAGAAACAATCCAGCTCCCCTCAAATGAATGATCAAACGTCTCGTAAAATATCTAAATTAAAAACATAATCATTAGTAATTAGAAACTAATTAACAAACTCTTGAACCATAATAAACACTGACTAAAAACACACAATCATGGATAACTATAATTAGTTCATGACTTACAGTGCCAGAAGAGGCATGTATCTTAAAAGCGAAACAACCGAAGATTAAAACCAAACAAAAAAACTGCAAACAAAACAATTTGTGTTTGCGTTCTTCCATCATCTGTCGATCAAATTTCACTCGCAAACGTTATCGAATGATTACGAAATCGATGAGATGAAAAAAATGATGAGATCTTGAGGGATCAGTGTACACATACACAAATAAATACAAGTAAAGATTTTGAGAGTGGTTACACTAAGTTGGTTTACCCAATTAAAGATTGCCACGTGCCTGTTTCTATGCATGGCTCGCGTCGTCTGCAGCATTGTCCGAGAGAAACGGTTGTGATTCGTAGAATACGCTTTGTGGATCTCCACCAACTAAACGGGTCGGGTTGATTATACGGAGTATATTACAGTAATAACATTAACATATACGACTACTAGTTTTAAGAGCTCGTACATGACGACACTTGTATGAATTGCTATACGATAACGTTAATATTGATACTCACCAAATGTATAATACAATTATAATAAAAAAAGCTTTTATCACTGATTACATTTGTATCGAAAACATTATTATTGAATACTAACGGGTAGATTATGAGCCCGTCCGTTAAAATCATTTTAACTTCAATTGACAAATAATCGATAAAACACCAAACATGAACCCGTAAAAAAGTTGTTTTAGTACTGGTAGTTAATAATAGTTTTTAGGTACATCTCTAATTTGTATATGGTGTTAGCACAAATTATTTTCATTATGTCAAAATCTAGGACGAAAAAGAGCACGTATAGATCTAAATATGTATAAGGACTATCAAATAATTATTTTAACTTCAACTGACAAATATCGATACAACATTAAATATGTGTTCGTAAAATTTTTTTATATATGTTATTTATTTTGTTTAATTTAGATTATTTTTTATATTTTATATTTTTGTTAACTCCAAAAGTGGTACCATTGATCCCGTTGCTTTCAACTTCTATATCTATATTTATATTATTTTATTTATCTAATTATTTAAGTAATTGTATTTATATTTAGTATAATACTTTTCTTATATGAGAAAATTCAATTAATAAATGGGAAGAACGATAGAATGACATGTGGCAGTTTCAATGAAAATACGACACATCAGCATTATGGCACACGCTTTATATAATGTATAGATAGAAGATAGATATAATATATTAACATTTAAAGTAATTTATTATAATTATTATTATCTTTTCTTTTGCTAGTGTGAATCCATGACTAAACACTATCAACCATCACATACATCCTTAAATTTTAAAACTTAAATATTACATTTTGATTAAATTTAAATTTAAACTATACTAAATTAAATGTACATTTAAATTAAAAATAGACTAAAAAATAAAATTACAATAAAATTATAAAAACTATTCTTCGTCGTCGTCTTGATCTTCTCAATCTTCATCATCGGCAATGTGAAGGTCCCGCTCCATCGTGATTGCTCATTCGATAACGTCTTTAAAAGTAGTCCGGTGAAAACGTACATGTGTCGGAAAAATAATTATCCATAAAGCCCTTGCGGTTGTTTCTCGATATCTATATAGATATCTTTTAGGTGCTCTTGGTATGAATTCGACTTCTTCGTCATCGCTTAAACTCATCCAAATTATCAAGTAAATCGAGTGCTTGATTATAATTTTAAATTATTTGTGATCGTTAAGAGCGCATTTACTCCGGGATCCGAATTTCGCGTGAGCTTGATAGTGTTGTTTTGAAAGAAAAAGAAATATAAGTTGGAGTGTTGTGTTTGAAAGAAAAAAGCGGTAAAAGGAGAGTGTATAAAAAAAATGGGGATATACATATGTATATATAGTGTAAATAAATTAAATAAGAAAAAAGGGAAAACTAGCCATTACATTTTTAAATTTTTATTTCAATGGTCATATTTTTACCATTTCATCAGTCTACGAAGCTGCCAAATAAAGAAATGAAAAAAGGTGACGACCAGGAGAGAGGCAGGGTGCGAGGCAGGGAGAGCCAGTGTCATCGGCACCCTGTTGGGCGGGTTCGAAGAAAGGGCCGTTGGGAGCACTGTTATAGCATTATACAGAGTACATTATGTTGGTGGTTGATAGACGGACTCAGTGGCGAAACATAAGGTAATTCAAGAGGGGTACTTGACCTACTTGGATTTTGGGAAAAAAATTTAATACCTAAAAAGCATTTATAAAAGAAATTAAGTTTTTTTAATGTTTACCTCCATCTCCATGTCACTAATTTTGACCCACTTGTGATCGGGTTCAAATTCCGTCGCTTAACAGAGGAGAATTTAAAGGCGTAAACATAAGTAATTTCACATGGGCCATTTTCATTTTAGTCCAAAATAATAATCATGTTTACTTTGTTATTTTACATTTTTAATTGAAAATTTTCGAATCTATCAATTACTTTTATGTAAGAATTACTTTTTTTATAAGGATGCTCAATTCGCTTAATATTGAAAGAGATCAATATCGATCTCGACTTCGATTCGTTTCGAGTATAATATGTTAACTCTGAGTTCAGCTTGTTTTATAGTATTTTACAAGTTTGAGGTCACTCAATTTTAGTTTTCAATTTATAATTATATAAATATAAATATATAAATAAATATATACTTACAGTTATAGTTATCCTTATCCTTATATAATCAATACTAAATTTGTGGTCCGCACTTCGCAGTAGATTAGTGTCGTTTTAACGCTACTATATGGTTACACAGTTTTCGGCTTGAAAGTCATCGAAACCACAATATAAACCCTCTATATAATCTATAATCTACTATTAACAAAAAGAAAAGACTAGTCGAAACTATAATATAAACCCTCGATATAATCTATAATCTACTATTAACAAAAAAAAAAAAAAAAGACTAATCTGTTGAGGGTTACACACCGCAACTTCCTTCTCTGTTAAACGTTCTTCACCATCAACATCTTTAAAATAAAGTTTTTGTAATACAAATATAGGAACAAACAATAAAAACAACGAAAATTGAAAACAAATGTAGACAATACTATATACTACGGAGTAGTAAAAAAGGGAAGGAAAAAAAAGTAAGAATGCGTTAAAAATTGAACGGAAACATCGACATGATGTAGTTAGTTTGGGTTGTTTATTGTACTTGTGTGTGTATGTATGAGAGGTAGCACGAAATATTATTTATTGTACGTGTATGTGCACGTAGGAGAGATAGCACGAAAAATTTAGCGTTTTTTGAAACGCGTCCGTTTCGTGTATAGTTAGTCACTTTGTGTTCGTTAGATTTTTACAAGGTGAACGGTGGTGTCGGAAAAATTTAACTCGCGGCGAGCGGAAAAATATGGTCCGTTGAGTGTTTGGGTGGAGTTTATTTAAATTTTTTAGTTAGAATATAGATTTGACACTTTACTCCCCTGATTGGTAGGGATGACATCGGGTCGGGTTTAAGTATTACCAGACCCGAACCCGAACCCGATTAATTCGGGTTTGGGTGGAGCTCAAATTTAATTTAACTCGACTCGAATTAAACTTAAAAGTTTTGTTTATAGAGGCTCACTTTTAATATTTCAAACATAAACTTCTAACTTAATATAGGGGCTCTCTGCATAGAAATTTAGCTTACCATATGTCGTGGTAGAATATCAAATGAGTTGGTAGGAAAATTAGGCTGCATGCATCAATCAAACCAACACTAATCAAAGTGAAAACTGAACGTGTCCTAAACCTATCCCCCAAATAAAATCAGAAAAGAACTCAAGTTTATTTGAGGGAGAGAGTTCAGAACAACTTGAATTTCACTTATTGAAATGTCCCGTTCATATTGATTATAAATGTTCCATATTAATTGATTTCGTCGCGAGGTTTTGACGTCTATATGAGACGTTTTTCAAAGACTGCATTCATTTTTAAAACAACCATAACCTTTATTTTATCGATAAAGGTTTAAAAAGCATTACGTAGATTATCAAATAATGATAATCTAAAATATACCGTTTACACACGACCATTACATAATGGTTTACAATATGAATATATTACATCAAAAATAAATTTCTTGAATGCAGTTTTACATAATATCATACAAGCATGGACTCCAAATCTTGTCCCTATTTTAGTATGCAACAGCGGAAGTTCTTAATAATCACATGAGAATAAACATGCTTAAAACGTCAACAAAAATTTTGGTGAGTTATAGGTTTAACCTATATATTATCAAATCATAATAATAGACCACAAGATTTCATATTTCAATACATCCCATACATAGAGATAAAAATCATTCATACGGTGAACACCTGGTAACCGACATTAACAAGATGCATATAAGAATATCCCCATCATTCCGGGACATCCATCGGACATGATATAAAAACTCGAAGTACTAAAGCATCCGCTACAACGGATGGGGTTTGTTGGGCCCAATAGATCTATCTTTAGGATTCGCGTCAATTAGTAGACTGGTTTACTAATTCTTAGGTTACCAAGTAAAAGAGGCATATTCGGCTTCGATCGTTCAACCATAGAAAGTAGTTTCACGTACTTGTGTCTATTTTGTAAAACATTTATAAAGCTGCATGTATTCTCATCTCAGAAATATTAGATTTTAAAAGTGGGACTATAACTCACTTTCACAGATTTTTACTTCGTCGGAAAGTAAGACTTGGCCACTGGTCAATTCACGAACCTATAGCAAATATGTACATATATATCAAAGTATGTTCAAAATATATTTACAACATTTCTAATACGTTTTAATGTTTTAAGTTTATTAAGTCAGCTGTCCTCGTTAGTAACCTACAACTAGTTGTCCATAGTTAGATGTACAGAAATAAATTGATATATATTATCTTGACCCAATCCACGACCCAGTGTATATACGTCTCAGGCTAGATCACAACTCAAAGTATATATATTTTTGAAATCAACCTCAACCCTGTATAGCTAACTCCAACATTACTGCATATAGAGTGTCTATAGTTGTTCCAAATAATATATATAGATGGGTCGATATGATATGTCAAAACATTTGCATACGTGTCTATGGTATCCCAAGATTACATAATATATTAGAATATATGTATTATACAATATAAGTTAGCTAGGATATGATTAATATAGATTTGTTACCAATTTTCACGTAGCTACAACAAGTAAAAATATCCAATCTTGTTTTACCCATAACTTCTTCGTTTTAAATCCGTTTTGAGTGAATCCAATTGCTATGGTTTCATATTGAACTTAAGTTTATAAATCTATACAGAAAAAGTATAAGTTTATAGTCGAAAGTACAGGTTACAAGCCATTTTTGTAAAGGTAGTCATTTCAGTCGAAAGAACGACGTCTAGATGACCATTTTGGAAAACATACTTCCTATTTGAGTTTAATCATGATTTTTGGATATAGTTTCATGTTCATAAGAAAAATCATTTTCCCAGAAGAACAACTTTTAAATCAAAGTTTATCATAGTTTTTAATTAACTAACCCAAAACAGCCCGCGGTGTTACTACGACGTCGTATATCCAGTTTTACGGTGTTTTTCGTGTTTTCAGGTTTTAAATCATTAAGTTAGCATATCATATAGATATAGAACATGTGTTTAGTGGATTTTAAAAGTCAAGTTAGAAGGATTAACTTTTGTTTGCGAACAAGTTTAGAATTAACTAAACTATGTTATAGTGATTTCAAGTTTAAACCTTCGAATAAGGTAGTTTTATATATATGAATCGAATGATGTTATAAACATCATTACTACCTCAGGTTTTGTGGATAAACCTACTGAAAATGAGAAAAATAGATCTAGCTTCAAAGGATCCTTGGATGGCTTGAAAGTTCTTGAAGCAGAATCATGACACGAAAACAAGTTCAAGTAAGATTTCCACTCGAAATAAGATTGTTATAGTTATAGAAATTGAATCAAAGTTTAAATATGAGTATTATCTTGTATTAGAAAGATATCTTAATATAAATAAGAAAGATTTCTTGAGGTTGGATGATCAATTTACAAGACTGGAAGTAAGCTAGCAAACTTGAAAATATTCTTGATTTTATGAAACTAGAACTTATAGAATTTATGAAGAACACTTAGAACTTGATGATAGAACTTGAGAGAGATCAATTTGATGAAGAAAATTGAAGAATGAAAGTGTTTGTAGGTGTTTTTGGTCGTTGGTATATGGATTAGATATAAAGGATGTGTAATTTTGTTTACATGTAAATAAGTCATGAATGATTACTAATATTTTTGTAATTTTATGAGATATTTCATGCTAGTTGCCAAATGATGGTTCCCAAATGTGTTAGGTGACTCACATGGGCTGCTAAGAGCTTATCATTGGAGTGTATATACCAATAATACATACATCTAAAAGCTGTGTATTGTACGAGTACGAATACGGGTGCATACGAGTAGAATTGTTGATGAAACTGAACGAGAATGTAATTGTAAGCATTTTTGTTAAGTAGAAGTATTTTGATAAGTGTCTTGAAGTATTTCAAAAATGTATGAATACATATTAAAACACTACATGTATATACATTTTAACTGAGTCGTTAAGTCGTCGTTAGTAGTTAAATGTAAATGTTGTTTTGAAACCTTTAGGTTAACGATCTTGTTAAATGTTGTTAACCCATTGTTTATTATATCTAAAGAGATGTTAAATTATTACATTATCATGATATTATGATATATTAATATATCTTAGTATGATATATATACAGTTAAATGTTGTTACAACGATAATCGTTACATATATGTCTCGTTTCGAAACCATTAAGTTAGTAGTCTTGTTTTTACATATGTAGTTCATTGTTAATACACTTAATTACATGTTTACTTATCATTTATCATGATTAAACATAGTGTATCAATATCTTAATATGATTCATATGTATTTAGTAAGAAGTTGTTATAACGATAATCGTTATATATATCGTTTCGAGTTTCTTAATTCAATAAACTCAATTTTATGTATATAACTCATTGTTAAAATACCTAATGAGATACTTAATTATCATAATATCATGTTAACTATATATATAATCATATATATGTCATCATATAGTTTTTACAAGTTTTAACGTTCGTGAATCACCGGTCAACTTGGGTGGTCAATTGTCTATATGAAACCTATTTAAATTAATCAAGTCTTAATAAGTTTGATTTCTTAACATGTTGGAAACACTTAATCATGTAAATAACAATTTCATTTAATATATATAAACATGGAAAAGTTCGGGTCACTACAGTACCTACCCGTTAAATAAATTTCGTCCCGAAATTTTAAGCAGTTGGAGGTGTTGACGTATATTCTGGAAATAAGTGCGGGTATTTCTTCTTCATCTGATCTTCTCATTCCCAGGTGAACTCGGGTCCTCTACGAGCATTCCATCGAACTTTAACAATTCGTATCTTGTTTTGCTTAAGTCTTTTAACCTCACGATCCATTATTTCGACGGGTTCTTCGACGAATTGAAGATTTTCGTTGATTTGGATTTCGTCTAACAAAATAGTGAGATCTTCTTTAGCAAAACATTTCTTCAAATTTGAGACGTGGAAAGTGTTATGTACAGCCACGAGTTATTGTGGTAATTCAAGTCGGTAAGCTACTGGTCCGACACGATCAATAATCTTGAATGGTCCTATATACCTTGGATTTAATTTTCCTCGTTTACCAAATCGAACAACGCCTTTCCAAGGTGCAACCTTAAGCATGACCATCTCTCCAATTTCAAATTCTATATCTTTTCTTTTAATGTCGGCGTAGCTCTTTTGTCGACTTTGGGCGGTTTTCAACCGTTGTTGAATTTGGATGATCTTCTCGGTAGTTTCTTGTATTATCTCCGGACCCGTAATCTGTCTATCCCCCACTTCACTCCAACAAATCAGAGACCTGCACTTTCTACCATAAAGTGCTTCAAACGGCGCCATCTCAATGCTAGAATGGTAGCTGTTGTTGTAGGAAAATTCTGCTAACGGTAGATGTCGATCCCAACTGTTTCTGAAATCAATAACACATGCTCGTAGCATGTCTTCAAGCGTTTGTATCGTCCTTTCTCTCTGCCCATCAGTTTGTGGATGATAGGCAGTACTCATGTCTAGACGAGTTCCTAATGCTTGCTGTAATGTCTGCCAGAATCTTGAAATAAATCTACCATCCCTATCAGAGATAATAGAGATTGGTATTCAATGTCTGGAGACGACTTCCTTCAAATACAGTCGTGCTAACTTCTCCATCTTGTCATCTTCTCTTATTGGCAGGAAGTGTTCTGATTTGGTGAGACGATCAACTATTACCCAAATAGTATCAAAACCACTTGCAGTCCTTGGCAATTTAGTGATGAAATCCATGGTAATGTTTTCCCATTTCCATTCTGGGATTTTGGGTTGTTGAAGTAGACCTGATGGTTTCTGATGCCTAGCTTTGACCTTAGAACACGTCAAACATTCCCCAACGTATTTAGCAATATCGGCTTTCATACCTGACCACCAAAAATGTTTCTTGAGATCTTTGTACATCTTCCCCGTTCCAGGATGTATTGAGTATCTGGTTTTATGAGCTTCTCTAAGTACCATTTCTCTCATATCTCCAAATTTTGGTACCCAAATTCTTTCAGCCCTATACCGGGTTCCGTCTTCCCGAATATTAAGATGCTTCTTCGATCCTTTGGGTATTTCATCCTTTAAATTTTCCTCTTTTAAAACTCCTTGTTGCGCCTCCTTTATTTGAGTAGTAAGGTTATTGTGAATCATTATATTCATAGCTTTTACTCGAATGAGTTCTCTGTCCTTTCTACTCAAAGCGTCGGCTACCACATTCGCCTTCCCCGGGTGGTAACGAATCTCAAAGTCGTAATCATTCAATAATTCAATCCACCTGCGCTGCCTCATGTTCAGTTGTTTCTGATTAAATATATGTTGAAGACTTTTGTGGTCGGTATATATAATACTTTTGACCCCATATAAGTAGTGTCTCCAAGACTTTAATGCAAAAACAACTGTGCCTAATTCCAAATCATGTGTCATATAATTCTGCTCGTGAATCTTCAATTGTCTAGACGCATAAGCAATTACCTTCGTTCGTTGCATTAATACACAACCGAGACCTTGCTTTGAAGCATCACAATATATCTTAAAATCATCATTCCCTTCAGGTAATGACAATATAGGTGCCGTAGTTAACTTTTTCTTTAACAATTGAAACG
This sequence comes from Rutidosis leptorrhynchoides, assembly GCF_046630445.1. NCBI lineage: Eukaryota > Viridiplantae > Streptophyta > Magnoliopsida > Asterales > Asteraceae > Rutidosis > Rutidosis leptorrhynchoides. The sequence continues at coordinate 476,949,588 of NC_092334.1, read as the reverse complement.
CTTTCTCTTGTTCATCCTTCCATTCAAATTTCCTCCCTTTATGCGTTAATGCAGTCAAGGGTTTTGCTATTCTGGAAAAATCTTGGATGAACCTTCTGTAGTAACCAGCTAGTCCTAAAAATTGGCGTATATGCTTCGGAGTTTTCGGGGTTTCCCATTTTTCAACGGTTTCAATCTTTGCTGGATCCACCTGAATACCTTCTTTGTTCACTATGTGACCGAGGAATTGAACTTCTTCCAACCAAAATGCACACTTTGAAAACTTACCGTACAGTTTTTCTTTTCTCAGCAACTCTAGCACTTTTCTTAAATGTTTTCATGCTCTTGATCATTCTTCGAGTAAATAAGTATGTCATCGATGAAAACAATGACAAACTTGTCAAGATATGGCCCACACACTCGGTTCATGAGGTCCATGAACACAGCTGGTGTGTTCGTCAATCCAAACGGAATAACCATAAACTCGTAATGACCGTAACGCGTCCTAAAAGCAGTCTTTGGGATATCATCCTCCTTCACCCGCATTTGATGATACCCAGAACGTAAATCAATCTTCGAATAAACCGACGAGCCTTGTAGTTGATCAAATAAGTCGTCGATTCTCGGTAGTGGGGAGCAGTTCTTGATGGTAAGTTTGTTCAACTCTCGATAGTCGATACACAATCTAAATGTACCATCCTTCTTCTTTACAAACAAAACAGGAGCTCCCCACGGTGAGGTGCTTGGTCGAATGAAACTACGCTCTAAAAGTTCTTGTAATTGGCACTGAAGTTTCTTCATTTCGCTAGGTGCGAGTCTGTATGGAGCACGAGCTATTGGTGAAGCTCCCGGTACAAGGTCTATTTGAAATTCAACGGATCGGTGTGGAGGTAGTCCCGGTAATTCTTTCGGAAATACATCGGGAAATTCTTTTGCGACTGGAACATCATTGATGTTCTTTTCTTCGGAATTGACTTTCTCGACGTGTGCTAGCACAGCATAGCAACCTTTTCTTATTAGTTTTTGTGCCTTCAGGTTACTAATAAGATTTAACTTCGTGTTGCTCTTTTCTCCGTACACCATTAAGGGTTTTCCTTTTTCTCGTATAATGCGAATTGCATTTTTGTAACAAATGATCTCTGCTTTTACTTCTTTCAACTAGTCCATACAGATTATCACATCAAAACTCCCTAACTCTACTGGTATCAAGTCAATCTTAAATGTTTCACTAACCAGTTTAATTTCTCGATTCCGACATATATTATCTGCTATAATTAATTTACCGTTTGCTAATTCGAGTAAAAATTTACTATCCAAGGGTGTCGGTGAACAACTTAGTTTAGCACAAAAATCTCTACTCATATAGCTTTTATCCGCACCCGAATCAAATAAAACATAAGCAGATTTATTGTCAATGAGAAACGTACCCGTAACAAGCTCCGGGTCTTCCTGCGCTTCTGCCGTATTAATATTGAAAACTCTTCTGCGGCCCTGCCCATTAGTATTCCCCTGATTCGGGCAATTTCTACTAAAGTGGCCCGGTTTTCCACATCCAAAACAAACTATGGCGGTATATTATTTGTTCCGACATTATTTGTTCCTTTAGTTCTGTTATGCATTGGTCCGTAGATTTCGTTCTTCTTCGCGCTATGACCATTTCTTTTACACATGTTACAAAATGTCGTGCAGAAACCCAGGTGATGCTCTTCACATCTTTGGCATGGCTGTTTTTGGTTTTTGTTGCCATTGTTGTTATTGAGATTATTGTTGGGATTTTTATTATTGTTGTTGTTGTTGTTGTTGTTATTGTTGTTGGGCTGGTTATTGTAGTTGTTGTTGGGACGTTTGTTGAAGTTGTTGTTGTGATTGATGTTGCGGTTATTGGGATAGTTGTTGCGATTTTGGTTGTGATTGTTGTTGTTGTATTGGTGACTCTTGTCATTGGTTTCTTCCCACTTTCTCTTGACTTGTTTCATATTAGCCTCTTCGGTCACCTGCTCTTTAATCCTTCCTTTGACCTGGTTCACTAATTTGTGAGCTATTCGACTTGCCTTTTGTATGGAGGCGGGCTCGTGTGAACTCACATCTTCTTGAATTCTTTCCGGTAACCCTTTTACAAATGCGTCGATCTTCTCTTCTTCGTCTTCAAACGTTCTGGGACACAATAGGCACAATTCTGTGAATCGTTGTTCGTATGTGGTGATATCGAAACCTTTCATTCGTAATCCTCTAAGCTCTACCTTGAGCTTATTGACCTCGTTCCTGGGACGATACTGCTCGTTCATCAATTTCTTGAATGCTGACCATGGTAGTGCGTAAACAACATCTTGTCCTACCTGCTCGAGATAGGTATTCCACCACGTTAACGCCGTACTTGTGAAGGTATGCGTAGTGTACTTAACTTTGTCCTCTTCAGTACACTTACTTATGGCAAACACCGATTCGACCTTCTCGGTCCACCGTTTCAATCCAATTGGTCCTTCGGTTCCATCAAATTCCAAAGGTTTGCAGGCAGTGAATTCTTTGTAGGAGCATCCTACACGATTTCTTGTGGAATTAGTTCCACTGCTAGATCTAGAGTTATTGTTATTTTGCATTGCAGCCTGTACTGCGGCTATGTTCGCCGCAAGGAAAACACGGAAGTCTTCCTCACTCATGCTCAAGTTCTGACGAGTCGTCGGTGCCATTTCCTTCAAAATAGCCAAAAGAATTGAGTTAATCATATAGAATTTAAGAGTAGTCAATAGTATTTCATAGCATAATATGAACTTATTTATAAAAGCTTTTTCTTCATATTAGCATTTTATAGTTTTAATTCGGGTAGTACCTACCCGTTAAGTTCATACTTAGCAGCTATTATACAATTTAACTACTACGATTCTATATGAAAAACTTATTACAATAATATTTCACGTTTGAACTTTATACAATATTTTACAAACTTACAATACCGCTATAATACATATAGGATGAAATATAGCACATAATAACTTTGCTACTCGGCAGCTATGAAGGCAATTCTAGTTAATACGAAAGTTGTTCAGCAAAAGAAATAAAGACACGTAATTCATAAGTCCAGAAACAAGTCATGCATTCAGGTTTTACTAAGACGACTTCCCATCCTTGATCTTGTGGAAAATAACCGTTATGACCATTGGCTAGGCAGCATGTTGTAATGTTGTCAAAAGGACGAGGGTTTCGTAATGTCCAACAGCCCTGTAATAATCTAAAAAACCTTGTTTCTCACCCCAACTACTGAATCCGTCACTTGTGGGAAGGTTTTATTTAAAAGCTGCAATCTGATGTTCTTTTTCTCACTATGGTAAGAAGCGAACATCACTAACCCGTAAGCATAACATGCTTCTTTATGTTGCATGTTAGAAGCTCTTTCTAATTCACGAAATCTTATGTTGGGATATGTTGAGTCAAAATAGGTTCTTAACCCGTAGCGTAAAATTGCATTTGGGTTCCCCGCATTTAACGTTTTAAAGAAAACACGGCGTAACTTACGGTCTCCCCAATGTGATATACCCCACCGATCAAAGGAAAGCCTTTTATAAACTAAGGCATTTCTGGAAAGTCTTTCAAATGTTTGACAAGTTAATTTCGCCATAACTAAATGTGCTGATGAATTCTGGCCGACTCTAGACAAGATTTCCTCAATCATATCCTCTGGTAGGTCTTCTAAAATATTCGGTTGTCTACCCTTAACGTCCATTTTGTTTTTATACTGTAAAATAGACAAGGATTAGATTCGTAAAAGATAATTAACAAACAATACAAGCAATTTTTACATAGAACATAAAAGTACAAGCACACTACAATACATATAATACACAACATGATTACAACCCTCTAATCTGAATCACTGGTTTCTTCTTTTTCGGACTTGGTTCGTTTTCCTAATTTTCTAGGAATATATGGTGTTCCTCTAATATGAGCCGTCGTTTTCCAAAATGGTTTAGAAAAACCTGGTGATTTAGAGGTTCCCGGTTCATTGTTACATTTTAGAAAATACGGATGTTGCCGATACATATAAAGTTCATCGGGGTTGGAATCGGGTTTCTCTATTTTTATACCTTTTCCCTTATTATTTTCTTTCGCTTTATTAAATTGGGTCGATGTAATTTCTATAACATCATCAGAATCCTCATCGGGATCCAATTCATCGAAAAATTGATAATCTTCCCAATATTTTGCTTCCTCGGCAGAAACACCATTGACTATTATTAACTTTGGTCCGTTGGTTGAGGATTTCCTTTTATTTAATCGATTTACTATAGGTATCAATATTTCTTCCTCCAGAACCTCTTCTTCTTCCGGTTCCTCCTCTTCCGGTTCCTCTTCTTCCGGTTCCTCCTCTTCCGGTTCCTCTTCTTCCGGTTCCTCTTCGGGAATTTGTGAATCTTCCCAAAATATATTCAACTCTTCATTATTATTAGGTGAATCGATGGGATTTGTACTAGTGGTAAACATCTATCACACAATATTAAACACATTAAGAGGTTAATATATCACATAATATTTACATGTTAATAATATATAGTTTCCAACAAAAGTGTTAAGCAATCGTTTTTAAAGAAAACACGGTCGAAGTCCAGACTCACTAATGTATCCTAACAAACTCGATAAGACACACTAATGCAAATTTCTGGTTCTCTAAGACCAATGCTCGGATACCAACTGAAATGTCCCGTTCATATTGATTATAAACGTTCCATATTAATTGATTTCATCGAGAGGTTTTGACCTATATATGAGACGTTTTTCAAAGACTACATTCATTTTTGAAACAACCATAACCTTTATTTTATCGATAAAGGTTTAAAAAGCATTACGTAGATTATCAAATAATGATAATCTAAAATATACCGTTTACACACGACCATTACATAATGGTTTACAATATGAATATATTACATCCAAAATAAGTTTCTTGAATGTAGTTTTACATTTATCATACAAGCATGGACTCCAAATCTTGTCCTTATTTTAGTATGCAACAGCGGAAGCTCTTAATAATCACCTGAGAATAAAATGCTTAAAACGTCAACAAAAATTTTGGTGAGTTATAGGTTTAACCTATATATTATCAAATCATAATAATAGACCACAAGATTTCATATTTCAATACATCCCATACATAGAGATAAAAATCATTCATACGGTGAACACCTGGTAACCGACATTAACAAGATGCATATAAGAATATCCCCATCATTCCGGGACATCCATCAGACATAATATAAAAACTCGAAGTACTAAAGCATCCGCTACAACGGATGGGGTTTGTTGGGCCCAATAGATCTATCTTTAGGATTCGCGTCAATTAGTAGACTGGTTTACTAATTCTTAGGTTACCAAGTAAAAGGGGCATATTCGGCTTCGATCCTTCAACCATAGAAAGTAGTTTCATGTACTTGTGTCTATTTTGTAAAACATTTATAAAGCTGCATGTATTCTCATCCCAGAAATATTAGATTTTAAAAGTGGGACTATAACTCACTTTCACAGAATTTTACTTCGTCGGGAAGTAAGACTTGGCCACTGGTCAATTCACGAACCTATAACAAATATGTACATATATATCAAAGTATGTTCAAAATATATTTACAACATTTCTAATACGTTTTAATGTTTTAAGTTAATTAAGTCAGCTGTCCTCGTTAGTAACCTACAACTAGTTGTCCATAGTTAGATGTACAGAAATAAATTGATATATATTATCTTGACCCAATCCACGACCCAGTGTATACACGTCTCAGGCTAGATCACAACTCAAAGTATATATATTTTTGGAAACAACCTCAACCCTGTATAGCTAACTCCAACATTACTGCATATAGAGTGTCTATGGTTGTTCCAAATAATATATATAGATGGGTCGATATGATATGTCAAAACATTTGCATACGTGTCTATGGTATCCCAAGATTACATAATATATTAGAATATATGTATTATACAATATAAGTTCGCTAGGATATGATTAATATAGATTTTTTACCAATTTTCACGTAGCTACAACAAGTAAAAATATCCAATCTTGTTTTACCCATAACTTCTTCGTTTTAAATCCGTTTTGAGTGAATCCAATTGCTATGGTTTCATATTGAACTTAAGTTTATGAATCTATACAGAAAAAGTATAAGTTTATAGTCGAAAGTACAGGTTACAAGTCATTTTTGTAAAGGTAGTCATTTCAGTCGAAAGAACGACGTCTAGATGACCATTTTGGAAAACATACTTCCTATTTGAGTTTAATCATGATTTTTGGATATAGTTTCACGTTCATAAGAAAAATCATTTTCCTAGAAGAACAACTTTTAAATCAAAGTTTATCATAGTTTTTAATTGACTAACCCAAAACAGCCCGCGGTGTTACTACGACGGCGTATATCCAGTTTTACGGTGTTTTTCGTGTTTTCAGGATTTAAATCATTAAGTTAGCATATCATATAGATATAGAACATGTGTCTAGTTGATTTTAAAAGTCAAGTTAGAAGGATTAACTTTTGTTTGCGAACAAGTTTAGAATTAACTAAACTATGTTATAGTGATTTCAAGTTTAAACCTTCGAATTAGGTAGTTTTATATATATGAATCGAATGATGTTATAAACATCATTACTACCTCAAGTTTTGTGGATAAACCTACTGAAAATGAGAAAAATAGATCTAGCTTCAAAGGATCCTTGGATGGCTTAAAGGTTCTTGAAGCAGAATCATGACACGAAAACAAGTTCAAGTAAGATTTCCACTCGAAATAAGATTGTTATAGTTATAGAAATTGAATCAAAGTTTGAATATGAGTATTACCTTGTATTAGAAAGATATATTACTATAAATAAGAAAGATTTCTTGAGGTTGGATGATCACTTTACAAGACTGGAAGTAAGCTAGCAAACTTGGAAGTATTCTTGATTTTATGAAACTAGAACTTATAGAATTTATGAAGAACACTTAGAACTTGAAGATAGAACTTGAGAGAGATCAATTTGATGAAGAAAATTTAAGAATGAAAGTGTTTGTAGGTGTTTTTGGTCGTTGGTATATGGATTAGATATAAAGGATGTGTAATTTTGTTTACATGTAAATAAGTCATGAATGATTACTAATATTTTTGTAATTTTATGAGATATTTCATGCTAGTTGCCAAATGATGGTTCCCACATGTGTTAGGTGACTCACATGGGCTACTAAGAGCTGATCATTAGAGTGTATATACCAATAATACATACATCTAAAAGCTATGTATTGTACGAGTACGAATACGGGTGCATACGAGTAGAATTGTTGATGAAACTGAACGAGGATGTAATTGTAAGCATTTTTGTTAAGTAGAAGTATTTTGATAAGTGTCTTGAAGTCTTTAAAAAGTGTATGAATACATATTAAAACACTACATATATATACATTTTAACTGAGTCGTTAAGTCGTCGTTAGTAGTTAAATGTAAATGTTGTTTTGAAACCTTTAGGTTAACGATCTTGTTAAATGTTGTTAACCCATTATTTATTATATCTAAAGAGATGTTAAATTATTACATTATCATGATATTATGATATATTAATATATCTTAGTATGATATATATACAGTTAAATGTTGTTACAACGATAATCGTTACATATATATCTCGTTTCGAAAATCATTAAGTTAGTAGTCTTGTTTTTACATATGTAGTTCATTGTTAATACACCTAATGACATGTTTACTTATCATTTATCATGATTAAACATAGTGTATCAATATCTTAATATGATTCATATGTATTTAGTAAGACGTTGTTATAACGATAATCGTTATATATATCGTTCCGAGTTTCTTAATTCAATAAACTCAATTTTATGTATATAACTCATTGTTAAAATACCTAATGAGATACTTACTTATCATAATATCATGTTAACTATATATATAATCATATATATGTCATCATATAGTTTTTACAAGTTTTAACGTTCGTGAATCACCGGTCAACTTGGGTGGTCAATTATCTATATGAAACCTATTTAAATTAATCAAGTCTTAATAAGTTTGATTGCTTAACATGTTGGAAACACTTAATCATGTAAATAACAATTTCATTTAATATATATAAACATGGAAAAGTTTGAATCACTACAGTACCTACCCGTTAAATTAATTTCGTCCCGAAATTTTAAGCAGTTGGAGGTGTTGACGTATCTTCTGGAAATAAGTGCGGGTATTTCTTCTTTATCTGATCTTCTTGTTCCCAGGTGAACTCGGGTCCTCTACGAGCATTCCATCGAACTTTAACAATTGGTATATTGTTTTGCTTAAGTCTTTTAACCTCACGATCCATTATTTCGACGGGTTCTTCGACGAATTGAAGTTTTTCGTTGATTTGGATTTCGTCTAACGAAATAGTGAGATCTTCTTTAGCAAAACATTTCTTCAAATTTGAGACGTGGAAATATTATGTACAGCCGCGAGTTGTTGTGGTAATTCAAGTCGGTAAGCTACTGGTCCGACACGATCAATAATCTTGAATGGTCCTATATACCTTGGATTTAATTTTCCTCGTTTACCAAATCGAACAACGCCTTTCCAAGGTGCAACCTTAAGCATGACCATCTCTCCAATTTCAAATTCTATATCTTTTCTTTTAATGTCGGCATAGCTCTTTTGTCGACTTTGGGCGATTTTCAACCGTTGTTGAATTTGGATGATCTTCTCGGTAGTTTCTTGTATTATCTCCGGACCCGTAATCTGTCTATCCCCCACTTCACTCCAACAAATTGGAGACCTGCACTTTCTACCATAAAGTGCTTCAAACGGCGCCATCTCAATGCTTGAATGATAGCTGTTGTTGTAGGAAAATTCTGCTAACGGTAGATGTCGATCCCAACTGTTTCTGAAATCAATAACACATGCTCGTAGCATGTCTTCAAGCGTTTGTATCGTCCTTTCGCTCTGCCCATCAGTTTGTGGATGATAGGCAGTACTCATGTCTAGACGAGTTCCTAATGCTTGCTGTAATGTCTGCCAGAATCTTGAAATAAATCTACCATCCCTATCAGAGATAATAGAGATTGGTATTCCATGTATGGAGACTACTTCCTTCAAATACAGTCGTGAAAACTTCTCCATCTTGTCATCTTCTCTTATTGGCAGGAAGTGTTCTGATTTGGTGAGACGATCAACTATTACCCAAATAGTATCAAAACCACTTGCAGTCCTTGGCAATTTTGTGATGAAATCCATTGTAATGTTTTCCCATTTCCATTCTGGGATTTCGAGTTGTTGAAGTAGACCTGATGGTTTCTGATGCCTAGCTTTGACCTTAGAACACGTCAAACATTCCCCTACGTATTAAGCAACATCGGCTTTCATACCTGGCCATCAAAAATGTTTCTTGAGATCTTTGTACATTTTTCCCGTTCTAGGATGTATTGAGTATCTGGTTTTATGAGCTTCTCTAAGTACCATTTCTCTCATATCTCTAAATTTTGGTACCCAAATTCTTTCAGCCCTATACCGGGTTCCGTCTTCCCGAATATTAAGATGCTTCTCCGATCCTTTGGGTATTTCATCCTTTAAATTTCCCTCTTTTAAAACTCCTTGTTGCGCCTCCTTTATTTGAGTAGTAAGGTTATTGTGAATCATTATATTCATAGCTTTTACTCGAATGGGTTCTCTGTCCTTTCTACTCAAAGCGTCGGCTACCACATTCGCCTTCCCCGGGTGGTAACGAATCTCAAAGTCGTAATCGTTCAACAATTCAATTCACCTGCACTGCCTCATGTTCAGTTGTTTCTGATTAAATATATGTTGAAGACTGTTGTGGTCGGTATATATAATACTTTTGACCCCATATAAGTAGTGCCTCCAAGACTTTAATGCAAAAACAACCGCGCCTAATTCCAAATCATGTGTCATATAATTCTGCTCGTGAATCTTCAATTGTATAGACGCATAAGCAATTACCTTCGTTCGTTGCATTAATACACAACCGAGACCTTGCTTTGAAGTGTCACAATATATCACAAAATCATCATTTCCTTCAGGTAATGACAATATAGGTGCCGTAGTTAACTTTTTCTTTAACAATTGAAACGCTTTCTCTTGTTCATCCTTCCATTCAAATTCCCTCCCTTTATGCATTAATGCAGTCAAGGGTTTTGCTATTCTGGAAAAATCTGGGATGAACCTTCTGTAGTAACCAGCTAGTCCTAAAAATTGGCGTATATGCTTCAGAGTTTTCGGGGTTTCCCATTTTTCAACGGTTTCAATCTTTGCTGGATCCACCTGAATACCTTCTTTGTTCACTATGTGACCGAGGAATTGAACTTCTTCCAACCAAAATGCACACTTACTTATGGCAAACACCGATTCAACCTTCTCGGTCCACCGTTTCAATCCAATTGGTCCTTCGGTTCCATCAAATTCCAAAGGTTTGCAGGCAGTGAATTCTTTGTAGGAGCATCCTACACGATTTCTTGCGGAATTAGTTCCACTGCTAGATCTAGAGTTATTGTTATTTTACATTGCAGCCTGCACTGCGACTATGTTCGCAGCAAGGAAAACACGAAAGTCTTCCTCACTCATGTTCTAGTTCTGACGAGTCGCCGGTGCCATTTCCTTCAAAATACCCAAAAGAATTGAGTTAATCATATAGAATTTAAGAGTAGTCAATAGTATTTCATAGTATAATATGAACTTATTTATGAAAGCTTTTTCTTCATATTAGCATTTTATAGTTTTAATTCGGGTAGTACCTACCCGTTAAGTTCATACTTAGCAGCTATTATACAATTTAACTACTAAGATTCTATATGAAAAACTTATTACAATAATATTTCGCGTTTAAACTTTATACAATATTTTACAAACTTACAATACTGCTATAAGTCCAGAAAAAAGTCATGCATTCAGGTTTTACTAAGACGACTTCCCATCCTTGATCTTGTAGAAAATAACCGTTATGACCATTGGCTAGGCAGCATGTTGTAATGTCGTCAAAAGGACGAGGGTTTCGTAATATCCAACAGCCCTGTAATAATCTAAAAAACCTTGTTTCTCACCCCAACTACTGAATCCGTCACTTGTGGGAAGGTTTTATTTAAAAGCTGCAATCTGATGTTCTTTTTCTCACTTTGGTAAGAAGCGAACATCACTAACCCGTAAGCATAACATGCTTCTTTATGTTGCATGTTAGAAGCTCTTTCTAATTCACGAAATCCTATGTTGGGATATGTTGAGTCAAAATAGGTTCTTAACCCGTAGCATAAAATTGCATTTGGGTTCCCCGCATTTAACGCTTTAAAGAAAACACGGCGTAACTTACGGTCTCCCCAATGTTGTAGCGACCCCGACAAATCGTCAAGTGACGGCGTCGGCTACGTGGGTCCCATTACCTGATTATAAGTCTTTAAGATAACGTTTGACCAAAATATGTCGCCTTCATTTCAAAATAAAGATTGTTTCAAAGTTTACAAGAATTGTTCAACCAAAAGTTAAGTTACAACGTTATAAGTACGATTGAAATCTAGGCGACACGGTTTAAAGTAAAGTCAAAAGACGCTCCATGAAATGCATGTACACTCGACATCGGATGCAAGTATCAAATAGTGAGCGGAAGCATGTATCACATATCGTGCAAGACCTGAGAAAAACATAGAAATCTGTCAACGAAAACGTTGGTGAAATCATAGGTTTAGTAAGTATTAAACGTTGTTTTTGAACCACAAGATTTTGTATTTCCATAACGTAGATTATCCAAATCATTTGCATTCCAAAAGTGTTGTTATACGCGAGCACTCAATTATCAAAACTTAACCAACGTTACCCCATCACACAGTGCTAGAACCCACACTAAAACACAAAAATATATTTCATCCGCATAACGGTAGCGAACCGTCCGAATGAGGGTTTGTTAAACCCGTATGGCCACACAATATAAGTTCTCGCTTACACCCTGCAAGTGTAACTAATGATAATCGAATTGAGGCATTTTTGTTCTAACTCGCACGTGGAATGTTTGTTTTCACACTTGTGTTCAAAACATAAAAGTAAGTAGTACAAGATGTAACAAAGTATATGTTTTCTCAGCCCACGATTTAAAAGTATAAAAGTTGTTGAAAAGGTGGGACTATGATCTCACCTTGTATGCACGAACAAAAAGTACTTCGACAAGTAACGTGTGCAAAGAACAATGCTAGTCTTGACCTAAACAATTAGGTTGTATCAATATCGATAGTCACGAAAGGTCAAAGATGTTCAATTAGTCCTATGGCTCGTTACGACTCGATTATGTAGCATGTGAATCAATTAGTCAACTTTCATGCACGATACAAGTAACTAAGCATGTTAGAACGATCGTATATTTTAAATTTCACGGGAGTACGGGAGATATTAAAATTCGATAACGAGAATATTTAAAATGTTACTTAACAAAGGATACGAATCTAGATACGAAGGGTATTATTTAAAAAGAAAAAGACGGGCGTTAAAATAATTTAACGGAAAAATGCGGGATGTTACATTATCCACACCTCAAAAGAAATTTCGTCCCGAAATTTAGTTGGAAGTAATAATCGATGCCTCTCACTCGAGACCGGAGATGTCAATGCTATGAATAAGTGAAGGTACGTCCTTGAGTGTTCTCATGAATTTGGATTTTTTTTTACGATCCCCGGTTTCAACTGGTTTTCCTATGAAGAGAAGTTTGTCATCAATAGCTGGTGCATCTAGAAGGATTGCAAGTTCCTGTTCCGCAGGACACGTTTCTAAGTTTGTTACACGAAATGTAAGGTAAACGAAAACTTAATTGAGTCGGCAGTTCTAAATGGTAGGAAGCGGCTCCAATACGCCCCAAGGTTTCAAAAGGTTCAATATTGCGGATATAACCTTCCTCGATTTCCCGAAATGAATTACACCTTTCCAAAGTGCGGTTTCTCAATACTACGCGGTCACACACTGGGTTTGGTGGGGTTTTCATCTAAGTTCGGCATAACTCTTCTGGCGACAATGGGTTGTCTCGAGCCCTTCTCGGACTTGAACGATCTCAATTGTTGTTTCTTGATGGAGTTCAGATTTCGGTGGTTGATGCTTTGGTTAAATGAACAGGGGTATGACATTAGCGGTCATATAGGGTTTCGGAAAGTGTTGCGTTAATATACGAGTGATAGCTGTCGTTGTAAGAGGAACTACTGAAGGTGACAATACCAGTCTGTAACATGTCTTTCCAAGATTGAATCGTACGTTTGCTCGGTTCGTCGGTTGTGGGAGATACGCGGTACATGTGTCTAAGCGGGTTCCCAAGGTTTCTTGTAACACTAGAAGTGAAACGAGTATTTCGATACAGGATAAATGACGAAGATATACCGTGTTGGTGTAGAATCTCTTAAGATATGTTTGAACAAGTCAGTTAGGGTTCGAAAAATGTTCGTTAGGACTATTCACCCTCGTGGCGAATACTAATGTAATATGAGGAATTTCTCTATCCATGGAGGAATGTTACAAGGAGTTTCTTTAAACGGTAATGCGAGCGATAAAGATAGGAGTGAAATGAGGTCTTAGAATAGGATGGGTTTACATCTCAAGGTCGCCGTATTGTGCATCTAGTTGTCAAAAGTTGAAGTTTGAAAGAAAATCGAGATAGTACACGTAGTTGTATAGTTCGGGGTTGAATAGTAGTTGGCCGATTATCAGAAACACAAGGACGTTATGTCAAATAAGAGTGATGTATCCTTGGATTGCGGGTTATCTTAAGTTCCAGTAATATCAGACGGTAACGGTGGAATAACAGAGGTACGTAGTGTGGTACGTGATGACGAGAAAAGTTGATCGGATCAACAATTATGTATTCGAATTCTTCGTGCAAAAATAACGAATTTCCGTTCCGTTGATTTCGAGTCGAGAGAGTATGCCTTTCGGGCGTTTAAGTAGAATTATTTCCATATTGAGTTCCGTTATGTGCTATACGAATTTAGCTAGAAAGGTTTGCATGCAAAATTACGTTCAAGGTTCGAACACGGAGAGGTTTAAAGTTTTCCTTAGTGAGTTAACGAGTTTAAAAGTCGTGTAACACGAGAAAAGTCAGAAATGAATCTTTGGTAATAACAGATGAGATCTAAGATTTTTACGAATACAAGTCCGAGTTGGGAGGGTTTCCTGATTACATGTGGCTTGATTTCGAGATTGATTGTAATGCCTTGACCATTAACGTCATGGTCTAGAAAAATTGGACTTCGTTCAACAAAAATTCCCACTCGGAGAATTTGGTATAGAGTTGCTCTTTTCTCAAAAGTTCGAGCGTAAGATGGTGATGTTGTTCGTTTTCCTTCTTTACTTAAATAAGTTAAGATGTCATCTATAATTACGATAACAGATTTGTCTAGATAAGTTGTATACGTGGTTTAGGAGGTTCATGAATACGGACGGAGTCCTAAATAAATCAAACGGTACTAAGAGAGATTTACAACTAACGTTGCGAGTTCGGAGAAAAAAAATGGCTTAGGAGACATCGTCTCCCTTAACCCCCAATTGATGATAACCGGAACGGAGGTCGATTTGGAATACACGGGATCCACGCAAATAATCATGAGGTAATGGATACGAGGAAGAGGGTATCGGTTTCCAACCGAAAGTTACTTAGTTCACAATAATCTATACATAAATGTAGGGCAACAATTTCTCCTTAATGAATAGGTTTTGAGTTCCTTAGTTCTATAGGTGTCGAGTCCAAATTCTTAACGTATATCCTCCGATAATATTTATAGGCACACAATATTTTTCCGTTGGTCGCTTAAATCGCCTAAATAGTATCTAGGGGAAAAGATGGAAGGTAATGAGTACAAGTCAAAGTATTGGTTGTAAAACGTCTAGCGGTAATCGAATCGAACAAGTATGAAATATACGGTTTGTTGTGAAGAAACGTACCCGTGACTAGTCCATCATCGTCTCGGGCATCCTAGGTGTCGATGTTGTAAGTTCAACGGCGCGCGTTGGTTTTTGCTTTATTCTTTGGGCATTCATTCCTAAAATGACCCGATTGGCCACATTTGTAGCAAATACTCGGCTTTGGTGCGTCGGGCCCCTTTTGAGTGACGGGGGTGGTACTTCCACAATACTTGGCAATATGACCACTACCTTGGCACCGATGGCAAATTAGCTTGCCACATTCACCAAAATGATGCTTGTGGCATTTGTTGCAAAAAGGTCGTGTCCCGGCATAACTTTTCTTGCCGACGGGGGTGAGAGGTTCCTTGGCAAAGTTGTTGTTGTAGTTGCTCGATTGGGGGGCTTCCCATTTTCTTTTGTTGTCACCCGACTCATCCTCAGCTTTAGGTGCCGGCACTTCAATCTCGTCTACCGTTTCGATCAATTGACGGGCCATATTCAGGGCCTCTTGGTGATTACTGGGTTTGGATGACATTACTCCTTGTTTGATGCTCTTGGGAAGACCATCCATGTAAAGTTCAACCCTTAGAGGTTCGGGGGTCACGAGGTTTGGGCACATCAAGGATAGCTCAGAAAATCGTTGATTATATGCCTTTAGGTCATTCCCGACCGCTTTTAAAGTTCTTAGTTCGTGTTCGAGCTTACGGGTCTCTTCGCGCGGGAAGTATTCGGTGATCATCTTTTTCTTTAAGTCAGCCCATGAGAGAGTGTGAGCTTCATCGATACCCACCGACAGCACATACGTATTCCACCATGTGAGGGCGATACCGGCAAAAGTGTGGGTGGAATATTTGACTTTGTCTTGGTCCCGACAACCGCTTATGCTAAAAACGGCTTCTGTTTGCTCAAACCATCGGGTGAGCACAACCGGTCCTCCGGTCCCATTGAAGGTGTGAGGTTTGCACCCCATGAAAGTTTTGTAGGAGCAACCCTCGTTTGAATTACCGGCTCCATGGTTGTTGTGGTTGTGGTTGTTATTGATGTCGGAGGAGATACTAGCCATAGCCGCACCTATGGCGGTGGCTATCATGCGTTGAAAAGCTTGTTCGGAAGTTTCATTACGTGGCCCGCGACGGGGAGGCATTGTTCCTTCAAGACACAAGAATATCGTTGATTAGTATTCTCAATAATACTAATCATGATAGGGAATGATGATGTAGAGAAAATTTGTAGTGACCCGAACTTTTCCATGTTTATATATATTAATTGAGATTGATGTTTACATGATTAAATGTTTCCAACATGTTAAGCAATCAAACTTGTTAAGACTTGATTAATTGAAATAGGTTTCATATAGACAATTGACCACCCAAGTTGACCGGTGATTCACGAACGTTAAAACTTGTAAAAAAAACTATATGATGACATATATATGGTTATATATATAGTTAACATGATATTATGATAAGTAAACATATCATTAATTATATTAACAATGAACTACATATGTAAAAACAAGACTACTAACTTAATGATTTTGAAACGAGACATATATGTAACGTTTATCGTTGTAACGACATTTAATGTATATATATATCATATTAAGTGATATTCGTACATCATAATATCATGATAATATAATAATTTAAAATCTCTTTTGATATTATAAACATTGGGTTAACAACATTTAACAAGATCGTTAACCTAAAGGTTTCAAAACAACACTTACATGTAACGACTAACGATGACTTAACGACTCAGTTAAAATGTATATACATGTAGTGTTTTAATATGTATTTATACACTTTTGAAAGACTTCAATACACTTATCAAAATACTTCTACTTAACAAAAATGCTTACAATTACATTCTCGTTCAGTTTCATCAACAATTCTACTCGTATGCACCCGTATTCGTACTCGTACAATACACAGCTTTTAGATGTATGTACTATTGGTATATACACTCCAATGATCAGCTCTTAGCAGCCCATGTGAGTCACCTAACACATGTGGGAACCATCATTTGGCAACTAGCATGAAATATCTCATAAGATTACAAAAATATGAGTAATCATTCATGACTTATTTACATGAAAACAAAATTACATATCCTTTATATCTAATCCATACACCAACGACCAAAAACACCTACAAACACTTTCATTCTTCAATTTTCTTCATCTAATTGAACTCTCTAAAGTTCTATCTTCAAGTTCTAAGTGTTCTTCATAAATTCCAAAAGTTCTAGTTTCATAAAATCAAGAATACTTTCAAGTTTGCTAGCTCACTTCCAATCTTGTAAGGTGATCATCCAACCTCAAGAAATCTTTGTTTCTTACAGTAGGTTATCATTCTAATACAAGGTAATAATCATATCCAAACTTTGGTTCAATTTCTATAACTATAACAATCTTATTTCAAGTGATGATCTTACTTGAACTTGTTTTCGTGTCATGATTTTGCTTCAAGAACTTTGAGCCATCCAAGGATCCATTGAAGCTAGATCCATTTTTCTCTTTTCCAGTAGGTTCATCCAAGGAACTTAAGGTAGTAATGATGTTCATAACATCATTCGATTCATACATATAAAGCTATCTTATTCGAAGGTTTAAACTTGTAATCACTAGAACATAGTTTAGTTAATTCTAAACTTGTTCGCAAATAAAAGTTAATCCTTCTAACTTGACTTTTAAAATCAACTAAACACATGTTCTATATCTATATGATATGCTAACTTAATGATTTAAAACCTGGAAACACGAAAAACACCGTAAAACCGGATTTACGCCGTCGTAGTAACACCGCGGGCTGTTTTGGATTAGTTAATTAAAAACTATGATAAACTCTGATTTAAAAGTTGTTATTCTGAGAAAATGATTTTTATTATGAACATGAAACTATATCCAAAAATTATGGTTAAACTCAAAGTGGAAGTATGTTTTCTAAAATGGTCATCTAGACGTCGTTCTTTCGACTGAAATGACTACCTTTACAAAAACGACTTGTAACTTATTTTTCCGACTAGAAACCTATACTTGTTTTGTTTAGATTCATAAAATAGAGTTCAATATGAAACCATAGCAATTTGATTCACTCAAAACGGATTTAAAATGAAGAAGTTATGGGTAAAACAAGATTGGATAATTTTTCTCATTTTAGCTACGTGAAAATTGGTAACAAATCTATTCCAACCATAACTTAATCAACTTGTATTATATATTATGTAATCTTGAGATACCATAGACACGTATACAATGTTTCGACCTATCATGTCGACACATCTATATATATTTCGGAACAACCATAGACACTCTATATGTGAATGTTGGAGTTAGCTATACAGGGTTGAGGTTGATTCCAAAATATATATAGTTTGAGTTGTGATCAATACTGAGATACGTATACACTGGGTCGTGGATTGATTCAAGATAATATTTATCGATTTATTTCTGTACATCTAACTGTGGACAACTAGTTGTAGGTTACTAACGAGGACAGCTGACTTAATAAACTTAAAACATCAAAATATATTAAAAGTGTTGTAAATATATTTTGAACATACTTTGATATATATGTATATATTGTTATAGGTTCGTGAATCAACCAGTGGCCAAGTCTTACTTCTCGACGAAGTAAAAATCTGTGAAAGTGAGTTATAGTCCCACTTTTAAAATCTAATATTTTTGGGATGAGAATACATGCAGGTTTTATAAATGATTTACAAAATAGACACAAGTACGTGAAACTACATTCTATGGTTGAATTATCGAAATCGAATATGCCCCTTTTATTTAAGTCTGGTAATCTAAGAATTAGGGAACAGACACCCTAATTGACGCGAATCCTAAAGATAGATCTATTGGGCCTAACAAACCCCATCCAAAGTACCGGATGCTTTAGTACTTCGAAATTTATATCATATCCGAAGGGTGTCCCGGAATGATGGGGATATTCTTATATATGCATCTTGTTATTGTCGGTTACCAGGTGTTCACCATATGAATGATTTTTATCTCTATGTATGGGATGTGTATTGAAATATGAAATCTTGTGGTCTATTGTTACGATTTGATATATATAGGTTAAACCTATAACTCACCAACATTTTTGTTGACGTTTTAAGCATGTTTATTCTCAGGTGATTATTAAGAGCTTCCGCTGTCGCATACTTAAATAAGGACAAGATTTGGAGTCCATGCTTGTATGATATTGTGTAAAAACTGCATTCAAGAAACTTATTTTGTTGTAACATATTTGTATTGTAAACCATTATGTAATGGTCGTGTGTAAACAGGATATTTTAGATTATCATTATTTGATAATCTACGTAAAGCTTTTTAAACCTTTATTGATGAAATAAAGGTTATGGTTTGTTTAAAAATGAATGCAGTCTTTGAAAAACGTCTCATATAGAGGTCAAAACCTCGCAACGAAATCAATTAATATGGAACGTTTTTAATCAATAAGAACGGGACATTTCAGTTGGTATCCGAGCGTTGGTCTTAGAGAACCAGAAAATTTGCATTAGTGTGTCTTATCGAGTTTGTTAGGATGCATTAGTGAGTCTGGACTTCGACCGTGTTTACTTGAAAAATGATTGCTTAACAAATTTTGTTGGAAACTATATATTTTTAACATGTGAATATTATGTGATATATTAATCTCTTAACGCGTTTGATATTATGTGATAGATGTCTACCTCTAGAACAAGTCCCATTGACTCACCTAATAATAATGAAGAGTCAAATGTAAATTGGAATGATTCGTGGACTGATTCACAAGTTCCCGAAGAGGAACCGGAAGAAGAGTCGGAACCGGAAGAAGAATCGGAACCGGAAGAAGAATCGGAACCGGATGAAGAAATAGAACCGGTGGGGGAAATAATAAAACGGTTAAGTAAAAGAAAATCCTCAACCAACCGACCAAAGTTAATTATGGTCAATGGTGTTTCCGCCAAGGAAGCAAAATATTGGGAGGATTACCAATTCTCCGATGAATCGGATTTCGACGAGAATTCCGATGATGTTATAGAAATTACCCCAACTGAATTTAAAAAGGCAAAAGAAAATAATAAGGGAAAGGGCATAAAAATAGAGAAATCTAATTCCAACCCCGATGAACTTTATATGTATCGTCAACCCCCGAAGTCCTTAAGTTGTAACAATGACCCGGGAACCTCTAAACCACCAGGTTTTTCTAAACCAATGTGGACAACGACGGCTCGTATTAGGGGAACATCATATATCCCTAGAAACTTGGCAAAACGAACCAAAACCGAAGAAGAAGAAACGAGCGAGTCGGAATAAGATAGTTGTATTCGTGTGGTGTAATATATGGAATATAGTGTTCTTATGCTTTATGATATATGTAAAAATTGC
This sequence comes from Rutidosis leptorrhynchoides, assembly GCF_046630445.1. Taxonomy (NCBI): domain Eukaryota; kingdom Viridiplantae; phylum Streptophyta; class Magnoliopsida; order Asterales; family Asteraceae; genus Rutidosis; species Rutidosis leptorrhynchoides. The sequence continues at coordinate 476,929,361 of NC_092334.1, read as the reverse complement.
TTGTATTAATAAGTATTTTTTTTTATGAATCTAACTCTTGTCTATTTTACAGTTTAAAAACACAAAATGGATAGACAACCCAATATTTTAAGAGACCTACCCGGAGACATGATTGATGAAATCTTGTCTAGAGTCGGCCAGAATTCTTCGGCACAACTATTTAAGGCGAGATCAGTTTGTAAGACATTCGAAGAACGTTCCAAGAATGTCTTGGTTTATAAGAGACTTTCGTTTGAAAGATGGGGGATATCACATTGGGAAACCCATAAATTACGATGTGTTTACTTTGACGCATATATTGCGGGGAACCCAAATGCTATTTTACGCAACGGGTTAAGAAATTATTTTGACTCAATATATCCGAATATTGGACTTCGTGATTTAGAAAAAGCGGCTAACATGCAACATAAAGAAGCATGTTATGCTTACGGATTAGTAATGTTCGCTTCTCACCAAAGTGAGAACAAGAACATCGGGCTACAACTATTAAACAAAACGTTTCCACAAGTGACGGAGTCGGTAATTGGGGTAAGAAATGCGGTTTTTAGATTGTTACGGGACTGTTGGACATTACGTAACCCTCGTCCCTTTGACGATGTTACAACACGTTGTCTTATCAACGGCCATAACGGTTATGTTCCACAAGACCAAGGATGGGAAGTAATCCTAGTAAAACCAGAATGCATGACTTGTTTCTGGACGTATGAATTACGTGTCTTTATTGCCTTTGCTGAACAACTTGTGTACTAGCTAGAATTATCTTCACAACCATCTTGTATCAAATTTATTGTGTGCTATATTTCATGCTATATGTAAAATAAGCGGTATTGTAAGTTTGTAAAATATTGTGTAAAAGTTTGAACGCGATATATTATTATAATCAGTTTTTCATATAGAATTGTAGTAGTTGAATTGTATATTAGCTACTAAGTATGAACTTAACGGGTAGGTACTACCCGAATTTAAACTTATAAAACGCTAATATGAAGAAAAAGCTTTTATAAATGAGTTCATATTATGCTACGAAATACTATTAACTACTCTTAATATTCTGTATGATTAACTTGTTCCATTTAACTATTTTGAAGGAAATGGCACCGACTACTCGACACACCGTGAATATGAATGAAGAGGAATTCCGTACTTTTCTAGCTTCAAACATAGCCGCAGTACAGGCTGCGCTACATACCAACAATAACCTTGGATCTAGCAGTACAGGAAATCGTGTAGGATGCACCTACAAAGAATTCACTGCCTGCAAACCTTTGGAATTTGATGGAACCGAAGGACCGATCGGATTGAAACGGTGGACCGAGAAGGTTGAATCGGTGTTTGCCATAAGTAAGTGTACTGAAGAAGACAAAGTGAAGTACGCTACGCATACCTTCACAGGTTCTGCGTTAACATGGTGGAATACCTATCTATAGCAAGTGGGACAAGATGATGCGTACGCACTACCGTGGTCAGCATTCAAGCACTTGATGAACGAGAAGTACCGTCCCAGAACCGAGGTCAATAAGCTCAAGACAGAACTTAGAGGGTTACGAACCCAAGGATTTGATATTACCACGTACGAAAGACGATTCACAGAATTGTGCCTATTGTGTCCGGGAGCATTCGAAGATGAGGAAGAGAAGATCGATGCGTTTGTGAAAGGATTACCGGAAAGAATCCAAGAAGATATAAGTTCACACGAGCCCGCCTCCATACAACAGGCATGTAGAATGGCTCACAAACTAGTGAACCAGATTGAAGAAAGAATTAAAGAACAGACTGCTGAAGAGGCCAATGTGAAGCAAGTCAAAAGAAAGTGGGAGGAAAACGGTGATAAGAATCACCAATACAACAACAACAGCAATTACAACAATAATCGCAACAATTATTCCAACAATCGCAACATCAATCGCAACTACAACAAACGGCCCAACAACAACAACAACAACAACAACAGCAACTACAACAATCATCCCAACAACAATAATAACCGCAACAACAACAACAATCAGAAGCAGCTATGCCAAAGGTGTGAAAAGAATCACTCGGGGTTCTGCACCAAATTTTGCAACAAGTGTAAAAGAAATGGTCATAGCGCGGCGAAGTGTGAGGTCTACGGACCAGGGGTTAATAGAACGAAAGGAACAAATGGTGTCGGAACGAGTAATGGCGGAGCAAGTAGTGTCGGAGCAAGTTATGCCAATGTAGTTTGTTATAAATGTGGAAAACCAGGCCACATTATTAGAAATTGCCCGAACCAGGAGAACACGAATGGACAAGGCCGTGGAAGAGTTTTCAATATTAATGCGGTAGAGGCACAGGAAGACCCGGAGCTTGTTACGGGTACGTTTCTTATTGACAATAAATCTGCTTACGTTTTATTTGATTCGGGTGCGGATAGAAGCTATATGAGTAGAGATTTTTGTGCTAAATTAAGTTGTCCATTGACGCCTTTGGATAGTAAATTTTTACTCGAATTAGCAAATGGTAAATTAATTTCAGCAGATAATATATGTCGGAATCGAGAAATTAAACTGGTTAGCGAAACATTTAAGATTGATTTGATACCAGTAGAGTTAGGGAGTTTTGATGTGATAATCGGTATGGACTGGTTGAAAGAAGTGAAAGCGGAGATCGTTTGTTACAAAAATGCAATTCGCATTATACGAGAAAAAGGAAAACCCTTAATGGTGTACGGAGAAAAGGGCAACACGAAGCTACATCTTATTAGTAATTTGAAGGCACAAAAACTAATAAGAAAAGGTTGCTATGCTGTTCTAGCACACGTCGAGAAAGTACAAACTGAAGAAAAGAGCATCAATGATGTTCCCATTGCAAAAGAATTTCCCGATGTATTTCCGAAAGAATTACCGGGATTACCCCCACATCGATCCGTTGAATTTCAAATAGATCTTGTACCAGGAGCTGCACCAATAGCTCGTGCTCCTTACAGACTCGCACCCAGCGAGATGAAAGAACTGCAAAGCCAATTACAAGAACTTTTAGAGCGTGGTTTCATTCGACCAAGCACATCACCGTGGGGAGCTCCTGTTTTGTTTGTCAAGAAGAAAGATGGTACATTCAGGTTGTGTATCGACTACCGAGAGTTGAACAAACTTACCATCAAGAACCGCTACCCACTACCGAGAATCGACGACTTATTTGATCAACTACAAGGCTCGTCTGTTTATTCAAAGATTGACTTACGTTCCGGGTATCATCAAATGCGGGTGAAAGAAGATGATATTCCAAAGACTGCTTTCAGAACACGTTACGGTCATTACGAGTTTATGGTCATGCCGTTTGGTTTAACTAATGCACCAGCTGTGTTCATGGACCTTATGAACCGAGTGTGTGGACCATACCTTGACAAGTTTGTCATTGTTTTCATTGATGACATACTTATTTACTCAAAGAATGACCAAGAACACGGTGAACATTTGAGAAAGGTGTTAGAAGTATTGAGGAAGGAAGAATTGTACGCTAAGTTTTCAAAGTGTGCATTTTGGTTGGAAGAAGTTCAATTCCTCGGTCACATAGTGAACAAAGAAGGTATTAAGGTGGATCCGGCAAAGATAGAAACTGTTGAAAAGTGGGAAACCCCGAAAACTCCGAAACACATACGCCAGTTTTTAGGACTAGCTGGTTACTACAGAAGGTTCATCCAAGACTTTTCCAGAATAGCAAAACCCTTGACTGCATTAACGCATAAGGGGAAGAAATTTGAATGGAATGATGAACAAGAGAAAGCGTTTCAGTTATTGAAGAAAAAGCTAACTACGGCACCTATATTGTCATTGCCTGAAGGGAATGATGATTTTGTGATTTATTGTGACGCATCAAAGCAAGGTCTCGGTTGTGTATTAATGCAACGAACGAAGGTGATTGCTTATGCGTCTAGACAATTGAAGATTCACGAACAAAATTATACGACGCATGATTTGGAATTAGGCGCGGTTGTTTTTGCATTAAAGACTTGGAGGCACTACTTATATGGGGTCAAAAGTATTATATATACCGACCACAAAAGTCTTCAACACATATTTAATCAGAAACAACTGAATATGAGGCAGCGTAGGTGGATTGAATTGTTGAATGATTACGACTTTGAGATTCGTTACCACCCGGGGAAGGCAAATGTGGTAGCCGATGCCTTGAGCAGGAAGGACAGAGAACCCATTCGAGTAAAATCTATGAATATAATGATTCATAATAACCTTACTACTCAAATAAAGGAGGCACAACAAGGAGTTTTAAAAGAGGGAAATTTAAAGGATGAAATACCCAAAGGATCGGAGAAGCATCTTAATATTCGGGAAGACGGAACCCGGTATAGGGCTGAAAGGATTTGGGTACCAAAATTTGGAGATATGAGAGAAATGGTACTTAGAGAAGCTCATAAAACCAGATACTCAATACATCCTGGAACGGGGAAGATGTACAAGGATCTCAAGAAACATTTTTGGTGGCCGGGTATGAAAGCCGATGTTGCTAAATATGTAGGAGAATGTTTGACATGTTCTAAGGTCAAAGCTGAGCATCAGAAACCATCAGGTCTACTTCAACAACCCGAAATCCCGGAATGGAAATGGGAAAACATTACCATGGATTTCATCACTAAATTGCCAAGGACTGCAAGTGGTTTTGATACTATTTGGGTAATAGTTGATCGTCTCACCAAATCAGCACACTTCCTGCCAATAAGAGAAGATGACAAGATGGAGAAGTTAGCACGACTGTATTTGAAGGAAGTCGTCTCCAGACATGGAATACCAATCTCTATTATCTCTGATAGGGATGGCAGATTTATTTCAAGATTCTGGCAGACATTACAGCAAGCATTAGGAACTCGTCTAGACATGAGTACTGCCTATCATCCACAAACTGATGGGCAGAGCGAAAGGACGATACAAACGCTTGAAGACATGCTACGAGCATGTGTTATTGATTTCGGAACCAGTTGGGATCGACATCTACCGTTAGCAGAATTTTCCTACAACAACAGCTACCATTCAAGCATTGAGATGGCGCCGTTTGAAGCACTTTATGGTAGAAAGTGTAGGTCTCCGATTTGTTGGAGTGAAGTGGGGGATAGACAGATTACGGGTCCGGAGATTATACAAGAAACTACCGAGAAGATCATCCAAATTCAACAACGGTTGAAAACCGCCCAAAGTCGACAAAAGAGCTACGCTGACATTAAAAGAAAAGATATAGAATTTGAAATTGGAGAGATGGTCATGCTTAAAGTTTCACCTTGGAAAGGCGTTGTTCGATTTGGTAAACGAGGGAAATTAAATCCAAGGTATATTGGACCATTCAAGATTATTGATCGTGTCGGACCAGTAGCTTACCGACTTGAGTTACCTCAACAACTCGCGGCTGTACATAACACTTTCCACGTCTCGAATTTGAAGAAATGTTTTGCTAAAGAAGATCTCACTATTCCATTAGATGAAATCCAAATCAACGAAAAACTCCAATTCATCGAAGAACCCGTCGAAATAATGGATCGTGAGGTTAAAAGACTTAAGCAAAACAAGATACCAATTGTTAAGGTTCAATGGAATGCTCGTAGAGGACCCGAGTTCACCTGGGAGCGTGAAGATCAGATGAAGAAGAAATACCCGCATCTATTTCCAGAAGATTCGTCAACACCTTCAACAGCTTAAAATTTCGGGACGAAATTTATTTAACGGGTAGGTACTGTAGTGACCCGAACTTTTCCATGTTTATATATATTAATTGAGATTGATGTTTACATGATTAAATGTTTCCAACATGTTAAGCAATCAAACTTGTTAAGACTTGATTAATTGAAATAGGTTTCATATAGACAATTGACCACCCAAGTTGACCGGTGATTCACGAACGTTAAAACTTGTAAAAAAAACTATATGATGACATATATATGGTTATATATATAGTTAACATGATATTATGATAAGTAAACATATCATTAATTATATTAACAATGAACTACATATGTAAAAACAAGACTACTAACTTAATGATTTTGAAACGAGACATATATGTAACGTTTATCGTTGTAACGACATTTAATGTATATATATATCATATTAAGTGATATTCGTACATCATAATATCATGATAATATAATAATTTAAAATCTCTTTTGATATTATAAACATTGGGTTAACAACATTTAACAAGATCGTTAACCTAAAGGTTTCAAAACAACACTTACATGTAACGACTAACGATGACTTAACGACTCAGTTAAAATGTATATACATGTAGTGTTTTAATATGTATTTATACACTTTTGAAAGACTTCAATACACTTATCAAAATACTTCTACTTAACAAAAATGCTTACAATTACATTCTCGTTCAGTTTCATCAACAATTCTACTCGTATGCACCCGTATTCGTACTCGTACAATACACAGCTTTTAGATGTATGTACTATTGGTATATACACTCCAATGATCAGCTCTTAGCAGCCCATGTGAGTCACCTAACACATGTGGGAACCATCATTTGGCAACTAGCATGAAATATCTCATAAGATTACAAAAATATGAGTAATCATTCATGACTTATTTACATGAAAACAAAATTACATATCCTTTATATCTAATCCATACACCAACGACCAAAAACACCTACAAACACTTTCATTCTTCAATTTTCTTCATCTAATTGAACTCTCTAAAGTTCTATCTTCAAGTTCTAAGTGTTCTTCATAAATTCCAAAAGTTCTAGTTTCATAAAATCAAGAATACTTTCAAGTTTGCTAGCTCACTTCCAATCTTGTAAGGTGATCATCCAACCTCAAGAAATCTTTGTTTCTTACAGTAGGTTATCATTCTAATACAAGGTAATAATCATATCCAAACTTTGGTTCAATTTCTATAACTATAACAATCTTATTTCAAGTGATGATCTTACTTGAACTTGTTTTCGTGTCATGATTTTGCTTCAAGAACTTTGAGCCATCCAAGGATCCATTGAAGCTAGATCCATTTTTCTCTTTTCCAGTAGGTTCATCCAAGGAACTTAAGGTAGTAATGATGTTCATAACATCATTCGATTCATACATATAAAGCTATCTTATTCGAAGGTTTAAACTTGTAATCACTAGAACATAGTTTAGTTAATTCTAAACTTGTTCGCAAATAAAAGTTAATCCTTCTAACTTGACTTTTAAAATCAACTAAACACATGTTCTATATCTATATGATATGCTAACTTAATGATTTAAAACCTGGAAACACGAAAAACACCGTAAAACCGGATTTACGCCGTCGTAGTAACACCGCGGGCTGTTTTGGATTAGTTAATTAAAAACTATGATAAACTCTGATTTAAAAGTTGTTATTCTGAGAAAATGATTTTTATTATGAACATGAAACTATATCCAAAAATTATGGTTAAACTCAAAGTGGAAGTATGTTTTCTAAAATGGTCATCTAGACGTCGTTCTTTCGACTGAAATGACTACCTTTACAAAAACGACTTGTAACTTATTTTTCCGACTAGAAACCTATACTTGTTTTGTTTAGATTCATAAAATAGAGTTCAATATGAAACCATAGCAATTTGATTCACTCAAAACGGATTTAAAATGAAGAAGTTATGGGTAAAACAAGATTGGATAATTTTTCTCATTTTAGCTACGTGAAAATTGGTAACAAATCTATTCCAACCATAACTTAATCAACTTGTATTATATATTATGTAATCTTGAGATACCATAGACACGTATACAATGTTTCGACCTATCATGTCGACACATCTATATATATTTCGGAACAACCATAGACACTCTATATGTGAATGTTGGAGTTAGCTATACAGGGTTGAGGTTGATTCCAAAATATATATAGTTTGAGTTGTGATCAATACTGAGATACGTATACACTGGGTCGTGGATTGATTCAAGATAATATTTATCGATTTATTTCTGTACATCTAACTGTGGACAACTAGTTGTAGGTTACTAACGAGGACAGCTGACTTAATAAACTTAAAACATCAAAATATATTAAAAGTGTTGTAAATATATTTTGAACATACTTTGATATATATGTATATATTGTTATAGGTTCGTGAATCAACCAGTGGCCAAGTCTTACTTCTCGACGAAGTAAAAATCTGTGAAAGTGAGTTATAGTCCCACTTTTAAAATCTAATATTTTTGGGATGAGAATACATGCAGGTTTTATAAATGATTTACAAAATAGACACAAGTACGTGAAACTACATTCTATGGTTGAATTATCGAAATCGAATATGCCCCTTTTTATTAAGTCTGGTAATCTAAGAATTAGGGAACAGACACCCTAATTGACGCGAATCCTAAAGATAGATCTATTGGGCCTAACAAACCCCATCCAAAGTACCGGATGCTTTAGTACTTCGAAATTTATATCATATCCGAAGGGTGTCCCGGAATGATGGGGATATTCTTATATATGCATCTTGTTATTGTCGGTTACCAGGTGTTCACCATATGAATGATTTTTATCTCTATGTATGGGATGTGTATTGAAATATGAAATCTTGTGGTCTATTGTTACGATTTGATATATATAGGTTAAACCTATAACTCACCAACATTTTTGTTGACGTTTTAAGCATGTTTATTCTCAGGTGATTATTAAGAGCTTCCGCTGTCGCATACTTAAATAAGGACAAGATTTGGAGTCCATGCTTGTATGATATTGTGTAAAAACTGCATTCAAGAAACTTATTTTGTTGTAACATATTTGTATTGTAAACCATTATGTAATGGTCGTGTGTAAACAGGATATTTTAGATTATCATTATTTGATAATCTACGTAAAGCTTTTTAAACCTTTATTGATGAAATAAAGGTTATGGTTTGTTTAAAAATGAATGCAGTCTTTGAAAAACGTCTCATATAGAGGTCAAAACCTCGCAACGAAATCAATTAATATGGAACGTTTTTAATCAATAAGAACGGGACATTTCAAAATTTTCCTTGACTCGCCTTAAATTCTTTATGTCATAATGTCGGAATGTCCATATGAATCACCGTAATATAATCCCGGAAATTATATTACCCTGATTCTCATGTGCATTTAACATTACCTCATAAAGTCAAGGTGGCGCGTCAACAAAATTTATCAACGTAAGATCAAGATCAAATACGAGTTAGATATGATAGAAGAGTTCGAGTATAGATGCACAAATAGTCAAGTAATTCCTACTTCAGTCTATATGCCGGTTGTAGTCTAGATTCACCTATGTACCCTATGACTCGGGGTGGACACAAATGAACTCTAAATCCCTACAACCAGGGCTCTGATACCACCTGTAGCGACCCCGACAAATCGTCAAGTGACGGCGTCGGCTACGTGGGTCCCATTACCTGATTATAAGTCTTTAAGATAACGTTTGACCAAAATATGTCGCCTTCATTTCAAAATAAAGATTGTTTCAAAGTTTACAAGAATTGTTCAACCAAAAGTTAAGTTACAACGTTATAAGTACGATTGAAATCTAGGCGACACGGTTTAAAGTAAAGTCAAAAGACGCTCCATGAAATGCATGTACACTCGACATCGGATGCAAGTATCAAATAGTGAGCGGAAGCATGTATCACATATCGTGCAAGACCTGAGAAAAACATAGAAATCTGTCAACGAAAACGTTGGTGAAATCATAGGTTTAGTAAGTATTAAACGTTGTTTTTGAACCACAAGATTTTGTATTTCCATAACGTAGATTATCCAAATCATTTGCATTCCAAAAGTGTTGTTATACGCGAGCACTCAATTATCAAAACTTAACCAACGTTACCCCATCACACAGTGCTAGAACCCACACTAAAACACAAAAATATATTTCATCCGCATAACGGTAGCGAACCGTCCGAATGAGGGTTTGTTAAACCCGTATGGCCACACAATATAAGTTCTCGCTTACACCCTGCAAGTGTAACTAATGATAATCGAATTGAGGCATTTTTGTTCTAACTCGCACGTGGAATGTTTGTTTTCACACTTGTGTTCAAAACATAAAAGTAAGTAGTACAAGATGTAACAAAGTATATGTTTTCTCAGCCCACGATTTAAAAGTATAAAAGTTGTTGAAAAGGTGGGACTACGATCTCACCTTGTATGCACGAACAAAAAGTACTTCGACAAGTAACGTGTGCAAAGAACAATGCTAGTCTTGACCTAAACAATTAGGTTGTATCAATATCGATAGTCACGAAAGGTCAAAGATGTTCAATTAGTCCTATGGCTCGTTACGACTCGATTATGTAGCATGTGAATCAATTAGTCAACTTTCATGCACGATACAAGTAACTAAGCATGTTAGAACGATCGTATATTTTAAATTTCACGGGAGTACGGGAGATATTAAAATTCGATAACGAGAATATTTAAAATGTTACTTAACAAAGGATACGAATCTAGATACGAAGGGTATTATTTAAAAAGAAAAAGACGGGCGTTAAAATAATTTAACGGAAAAATGCGGGATGTTACATTATCCACACCTCAAAAGAAATTTCGTCCCGAAATTTAGTTGGAAGTAATAATCGATGCCTCTCACTCGAGACCGGAGATGTCAATGCTATGAATAAGTGAAGGTACGTCCTTGAGTGTTCTCATGAATTTGGATTTTTTTTTACGATCCCCGGTTTCAACTGGTTTTCCTATGAAGAGAAGTTTGTCATCAATAGCTGGTGCATCTAGAAGGATTGCAAGTTCCTGTTCCGCAGGACACGTTTCTAAGTTTGTTACACGAAATGTAAGGTAAACGGAAACTTAATTGAGTCGGCAGTTCTAAATGGTAGGAAGCGGCTCCAATACGCCCCAAGGTTTCAAAAGGTTCAATATTGCGGATATAACCTTCCTCGATTTCCCGAAATGAATTACACCTTTCCAAAGTGCGGTTTCTCAATACTACGCGGTCACACACTGGGTTTGGTGGGGTTTTCATCTAAGTTCGGCATAACTCTTCTGGCGACAATGGGTTGTCTCGAGCCCTTCTCGGACTTGAACGATCTCAATTGTTGTTTCTTGATGGAGTTCAGATTTCGGTGGTTGATGCTTTGGTTAAATGAACAGGGGTATGACATTAGCGGTCATATAGGGTTTCGGAAAGTGTTGCGTTAATATACGAGTGATAGCTGTCGTTGTAAGAGGAACTACTGAAGGTGACAATACCAGTCTGTAACATGTCTTTCCAAGATTGAATCGTACGTTTGCTCGGTTCGTCGGTTGTGGGAGATACGCGGTACATGTGTCTAAGCGGGTTCCCAAGGTTTCTTGTAACACTAGAAGTGAAACGAGTATTTTGATACAGGATAAATGACGAAGATATACCGTGTTGGTGTAGAATCTCTTAAGATATGTTTGAACAAGTCAGTTAGGGTTCGAAAAATGTTCGTTAGGACTATTCACCCTCGTGGCGAATACTAATGTAATATGAGGAATTTCTCTATCCATGGAGGAATGTTACAAGGAGTTTCTTTAAACGGTAATGCGAGTGATAAAGATAGGAGTGAAATGAGGTCTTAGAATAGGATGAGTTTACATCTCAAGGTCGCCGTATTGTGCATCTAGTTGTCAAAAGTTGAAGTTTGAAAGAAAATCGAGATAGTACACGTAGTTGTATAGTTCGGGGTTGAATAGTAGTTGGCCGATTATCAGAAACACAAGGACGTTATGTCAAATAAGAGTGATGTATCCTTGGATTGCGGGTTATCTTAAGTTCCAGTAATATCAGACGGTAACGGTGGAATAACAGAGGTACGTAGTGTGGTACGTGATGACGAGAAAAGTTGATCGGATCAACAATTATGTATTCGAATTCTTCGTGCAAAAATAACGAATTTCCGTTCCGTTGATTTCGAGTCGAGAGAGTATGCCTTTCGGGCGTTTAAGTAGAATTATTTCCATATTGAGTTCCGTTATGTGCTATACGAATTTAGCTAGAAAGGTTTGCATGCAAAATTACGTTCAAGGTTCGAACACGGAGAGGTTTAAAGTTTTCCTTAGTGAGTTAACGAGTTTAAAAGTCGTGTAACACGAGAAAAGTCAGAAATGAATCTTTGGTAATAACAGACGAGATCTAAGATTTTTACGAATACAAGTCCGAGTTGGGAGGGTTTCCTGATTACATGTGGCTTGATTTCGAGATTGATTGTAATGCCTTGACCATTAACGTCATGGTCTAGAAAAATTGGACTTCGTTCAACAAAAATTCCCACTCGGAGAATTTGGTATAGAGTTGCTCTTTTCTCAAAAGTTCGAGCGTAAGATGGTGATGTTGTTCGTTTTCCTTCTTTACTTAAATAAGTTAAGATGTCATCTATAATTACGATAACAGATTTGTCTAGATAAGTTGTATACGTGGTTTAGGAGGTTCATGAATACGGACGGAGTCCTAAATAAATCAAACGGTACTAAGAGAGATTTACAACTAACGTTGCGAGTTCGGAGAAAAAAAATGGCTTAGGAGACATCGTCTCCCTTAACCCCCAATTGATGATAACCGGAACGGAGGTCGATTTGGAATACACGGGATCCACGCAAATAATCATGAGGTAATGGATACGAGGAAGAGGGTATCGGTTTCCAACCGAAAGTTACTTAGTTCACAATAATCTATACATAAATGTAGGGCAACAATTTCTCCTTAATGAATAGGTTTTGAGTTCCTTAGTTCTATAGGTGTCGAGTCCAAATTCTTAACGTATATCCTCCGATAATATTTATAGGCACACAATATTTTTCCGTTGGTCGCTTAAATCGCCTAAATAGTATCTAGGGGAAAAGATGGAAGGTAATGAGTACAAGTCAAAGTATTGGTTGTAAAACGTCTAGCGGTAATCGAATCGAACAAGTATGAAATATACGGTTTGTTGTGAAGAAACGTACCCGTGACTAGTCCATCATCGTCTCGGGCATCCTAGGTGTCGATGTTGTAAGTTCAACGGCGCGCGTTGGTTTTTGCTTTATTCTTTGGGCATTCATTCCTAAAATGACCCGATTGGCCACATTTGTAGCAAATACTCGGCTTTGGTGCGTCGGGCCCCTTTTGAGTGACGGGGGTGGTACTTCCACAATACTTGGCAATATGACCACTACCTTGGCACCGATGGCAAATTAGCTTGCCACATTCACCAAAATGATGCTTGTGGCATTTGTTGCAAAAAGGTCGTGTCCCGGCATAACTTTTCTTGCCGACGGGGGTGAGAGGTTCCTTGGCAAAGTTGTTGTTGTAGTTGCTCGATTGGGGGGCTTCCCATTTTCTTTTGTTGTCACCCGACTCATCCTCAGCTTTAGGTGCCGGCACTTCAATCTCGTCTACCGTTTCGATCAATTGACGGGCCATATTCAGGGCCTCTTGGTGATTACTGGGTTTGGATGACATTACTCCTTGTTTGATGCTCTTGGGAAGACCATCCATGTAAAGTTCAACCCTTAGAGGTTCGGGGGTCACGAGGTTTGGGCACATCAAGGATAGCTCAGAAAATCGTTGATTATATGCCTTTAGGTCATTCCCGACCGCTTTTAAAGTTCTTAGTTCGTGTTCGAGCTTACGGGTCTCTTCGCGCGGGAAGTATTCGGTGATCATCTTTTTCTTTAAGTCAGCCCATGAGAGAGTGTGAGCTTCATCGATACCCACCGACAGCACATACGTATTCCACCATGTGAGGGCGATACCGGCAAAAGTGTGGGTGGAATATTTGACTTTGTCTTGGTCCCGACAACCGCTTATGCTAAAAACGGCTTCTGTTTGCTCAAACCATCGGGTGAGCACAACCGGTCCTCCGGTCCCATTGAAGGTGTGAGGTTTGCACCCCATGAAAGTTTTGTAGGAGCAACCCTCGTTTGAATTACCGGCTCCATGGTTGTTGTGGTTGTGGTTGTTATTGATGTCGGAGGAGATACTAGCCATAGCCGCACCTATGGCGGTGGCTATCATGCGTTGAAAAGCTTGTTCGGAAGTTTCATTACGTGGCCCGCGACGGGGAGGCATTGTTCCTTCAAGACACAAGAATATCGTTGATTAGTATTCTCAATAATACTAATCATGATAGGGAATGATGATGTAGAGAAAATTTTCCTTGACTCGCCTTAAATTCTTTATGTCATAATGTCGGAATGTCCATATGAATCACCGTAATATAATCCCGGAAATTATATTACCCTGATTCTCATGTGCATTTAACATTACCTCATAAAGTCAAGGTGGCGCGTCAACAAAATTTATCAACGTAAGATCAAGATCGAATACGAGTTAGATATGATAGAAGAGTTCGAGTATAGATGCACAAATAGTCAAGTAATTCCTACTTCAGTCTATATGCCGGTTGTAGTCTAGATTCACCTATGTACCCTATGACTCGGGGTGGACACAAATGAACTCTAAATCCCTACAACCAGGGCTCTGATACCACCTGTAGCGACCCCGACAAATCGTCAAGTGACGGCGTCGGCTACGTGGGTCCCATTACCTGATTATAAGTCTTTAAGATAACGTTTGACCAAAATATGTCGCCTTCATTTCAAAATAAAGATTGTTTCAAAGTTTACAAGAATTGTTCAACCAAAAGTTAAGTTACAACGTTATAAGTACGATTGAAATCTAGGCGACACGGTTTAAAGTAAAGTCAAAAGACGCTCCATGAAATGCATGTACACTCGACATCGGATGCAAGTATCAAATAGTGAGCGGAAGCATGTATCACATATCATGCAAGACCTGAGAA